>NC_081181.1:12124078-12424078 GCF_029867415.1 Vicia villosa
CAACATAGCAATTTCTCAAGTCGTATGAGCATAAATTAAGAGTAAAATACCTTGGTCCCATAGCACAACATCTAGAAAGGACAAATCAAGCTCTCAACATAGATTTCTTTTGCCACCATATGACCATGGATGTTGTTTTGAAATTTCGGAATCTTGAAAGTATTATTTATGGAATCATAAACCACCAAATTATATTCCGTCTCAGTCCAATCCTTGCAAAACTCCATCAACACTTGGTCATCTTCTGAAATATATAATACCTTGGTATAGTGACAATCATCACCCCATGGATTCGTGTGAGGAACAGTGAACAATTTAATCCAAGAATTTTCATTACCGTATTCCTTCATAATCAAAACATCATCAAACTCGTCCCTGGAAGAGAGGAGAGACAAACAACCCCTCAATGTCCCTAAGGTAGTCACATCATCAAAGACAGGCAGTGAAAGCTTTTGATAGGACTCTTTCTCCAAATCAAGAGAAACAATTAAATACGCCCCACCAGTAGTATCACGTGTCAACCAATTAACGGAGTCATTCAAAAATGTTCCTGACCCAGGATTAGGAACGAGGCCAGGACCTGGGAAGTCCAGAATCCTTCTCCAACAACGAGTACCCAAAGTATGAACGCTGACTTTAACGCTGACTTCGTATTTTCTTCTACTCGTATTAACAGCAATAATCTTATAACTATCAGTAACAACAATAATCTTATAACTATTAGTATAACGATCATACACTAAGGTATATGAGGTAAGGAATTGGTGTGGAAATTTCAGAAGAGGTAATCTTTGGAATTTTCGAATGAAAGGGTTACACACCAGAGCCAAAGTATCATGTATCTTAAAACATAGGATGCCGTCACAAGTGGAAGCGCTATTCCGATATGCTATTTTGTTAAGAATACTTCTTTTCCCGTAACCGAACTGTTTGACGGTAGAAGTAGCAGTAGTGAATGTGGAGGTGAATATAGAGGAAATTGAGGAATGTGAAAGAAGGAACTTAGGTGAAGATAGGATGAGGTGGTGGCGGTTGTGGCTGGAGGTTGACAAGCGGAAGTGCTTCTTGGCAAACTCGGAATCTCGGGATATAATAGAATTCCATGATTTACAGACGCAGCGGAGCTGAAGGAGGTGTTTGATAGGGAGTCTACAGAGTATTTCAACCACCAAATCGAACGGAAGAGAACCGCTGGGATGCAGTGATGTTAGGGTTAGGGTTTGTTGAGGTTGATTCCTTCTTTTATTTTTTATTATTGATGTGAATCATCCGAAACTGACAAGTGTGTATCTCACTCATGCGAACCGGATAACATACAATATAAAATTTTAGTATGTTAATATTCTAAACAGGAAAACTTTGAAACGTTAAATTCGGTTCACGTTTTTCACCAACCGAATAACTTGACTCCCAATTATCCGGTTTTGTTTTTTTACCAACTGGATTTCTTCTTTATATGTTATCCGGTAGGCTTTTTAATTTTTAATTTTCTCATTTATTAATCTTTTTTAATTATATTTAATAGGTATGGATATTCCTTTGATGATATGTGATAAAAATCAAACATGCGTAGATACTACATATGTATTTTTAACAGGTCAAAAATTTGCTACACGAGAAGAGTCGACAAACTAGATTAGGGAGGTTGAAATCAGAAATAAAGTGACGGTTATCATAACTCGTTCAGATACTAAAACAGGCAATATGGAAAGGAGTGATAAATTAATATTTGGTTGTGATAAATGTATCTCTATATCTATGAACTCACCATCTTAGATCACTTTTTTTATCATACCAGCAAAAACATAGATCCATAAACTATTCTCTAGGTCTAAAGATTCAAGCAAAGAGATCTTTATAAATACCTCAACCTTAGGGTTGAGAGGGGTAGAAAAACTTCATCCAAAAAAACACATACACATATAACTTCTCATCACTCAGCGTGCTCTAAGCACATACACGTGTACTTTTTGGGTCTATTTTACATTTTGATGAATCTTTTACAATGGAGGACCTTGAACTTAAAATTCTTAAGAAGATAAGGGATAATTCTTCTGTGTGGGTGAATCTTGAGACTTTGGATATTGCTTTCGCCTTTGCTGTTGAGGGTGGTCTATACCATGCCTTTGTGGAGGTGGGACCTTTTGAACACAGGGAGCATTGTCCTTGAGGAAGTCAAGAGGATCTGCAATGAATTTGACGAGAGTGTTATTCCTCCTCATGAATGTTTATTTTCTTTAGTAGGCTTCGGTCTCCCTGTAACACGGTGAACTGACTTTTATTTTTGTAACCAACAAATGTTGCGGTAAGCACGAGTCGCCACCGACTTTTATTTTGTCCAATATCTTGGAAGGGTAAAAAGAACAGAAAAAGACCATTTCTTAAGAAAACGGGCTCGGGGGGTAGATTATGAAAAGGGAAGGTGTAAGCACCCTTTTCATCCGTAGTTGTCTACGGGCTCTTAATTTACTTAGCTCATGTTTGTTTTTTTTATTTAAGTTGAAAAGGGACTTAAGGACTTTAGCGTAAATGCGTAGCCTTAGTGTTTGAAAGAGTATTGAAAAGATGTTTTTAATCGTGCTAGGCATATTAAGAGCACTAACCTAAATTAGTCTTTTTCTATGCTTTTTATTCTTCTAAGAGAGGGATAGGGCTATCCTTACCATTTAGGGTAGGTAGCCCTATTGATTGGATGTTCGGGACAATCGAAGGGTCATCGGAGGTCGTTGAAGGCAATAGGTAGAGGTACCTTTAGCAAGTTTGAAGGGACCATCGTCACTTTTTCGTAGGCAACAATCGAGGGTCATCGAGGGACTTAGTGATATTTTTATATTGAGGGACCTTTGCTAATGGGTACCTCTACATTTCAAGGGACACGACCTTATATTCAAAGGCAACCAAGAGGGGCATACCCTAGAGGTGAGTGAGTGCGAGTGTGTTAGGTTCAGGTATTTAATTATCTTGAGTTATGGTGAGCTAGCGATTAATTGCATTATCTTATATCATCATACAATCCTAAGGCATACATCTAAGCAATATTATCAGCAGTTTATAGTGCGGAAAGTAAATGCAGAAACATAAATCTACGCTATTACAAAAGATACCCTTGCGCCCTATACATCGATTTCTAATATTTAAATAACAAAAAATTAAATAAATAATCAATCACGCGACATTCAAGGGAGTTTGGAGATGAGAAGAGAAATCGGGAGAAAATTGAAGGTTAGTAAAACAGGTTTGATTTTGGCACTAATTTTTTTTAATAGGCAATGAAATATATTGAAACGGAGACGAAGCATAAGGGGTGCTTCACCCGATACAAAAGAACAATTTCCACTACTCAAAGCAAGTAAGCGAAGAAATGTGCCAAACATGAAAGTTACAGATATTAACTAGTTTACCACTAGAACATAACCAATTCCTGTTAGAACAAGATTTGTTCTGATCAATATTCTTAGTTTTGATGATAACAAGGATATGAATTTTGTGTGAGATAATGTGGTACTCTAATACATTGCAATTTCCCTTTCAGGAAGTATATAAAGAGTATGCACAAATCAGCGCTCAGAAGCTTTGTCTCAGAAGGTTCAGCATGCAACATCAAAACATGGTCTGGCAAGACATCAGAAGATGGTCAAGGCAGAATCAGAACATGGGTCTATGAAAGCATCAGAAGAACTTGACTTGAGGTCAGAAGCAGAAGCACTGAAGTTCTCATGGTATCACGCTCAGAAGCACTTCAAAGTCAGAAGACAAGAAGATGCTGTGCACCAAGCTGTTTGACTCTGATGATATTCAAATATTATATTCACAAACATCAGATCAAAAGAAAGTACAAGTGGCAGGCTACGCTGACTGAAAAAAGGAACGTTGGAAGCTATTAAAGGCAACGTCAGTAGACACAGCGTGAACAAGGCTCGAGGTAGTTGACAAAAGCGTGAAACATTAAATGCAAAGCTGTACGGAACACGCAAAGCATTAAATGCGCTCAACGATCATCTTCTCAAACGCCTATAAATATGAAGTTCTGATGAGAAGCAAGGTTAACAACGCTGAACCAAATTCTGTGAATATTAACTTGCTGAAACGCTGTTCAATTCAAAGCTCAGAAACTTCATCTTCATCAAAGCTCACTACATTGCTGTTGTAATATATTAGTGAGATTAAGCTTAAACGTTAAGAGAAATATCACTGTTGTGATTATAGCTTTTCAGAAGCATTTGTAATACTCTTAGAATTGATTACATTAATTTGTAAGTAACTAGAGTGATCAAGTGTTGATCAGGTTACTCTAGGAAGTCTTAGCTTGTGTCTAAGCAGTTGTAATTAGAGTGATCACGTGGTGGTCAGGATACTCTAAGAAAGTCTTAGCTTGTGTCTAAGCATTTGTTCCTAGAGTGATCAGGTTGTGATCAGGATACTCTAGAAGACTTAGTCGCGGACTAAGTGGAAAACCATTGTAATCTGTTGCGATTAGTGGATTAAATCCTCAGGTGAGGTAAATCACTCCGTGGGGGTGGACTGGAGTAGTTTAGTTAACAACGAACCAGGATAAAAATAACTGTGCATATTGTTTTTATCGTTCAAGTTTTTAGACTACACTTATTCAAACCCCCCCTTTCTAAGTGTTTTTCTATCCTTCAATTGGCATCAGAGCGCCGGTTCTAAGGTGCAAGCACTTAACCGTGTTTAGAAAAGATTCAGGAAGAGAAAAACGCTTCAGTAAAAGATGGCTGGTGAAATTCCAACAAACCCAGCTGCATCTACATCTGGCTCTGCTGAGCAATACAATGGTAACAATGGTTATACTAGACCACCAGTATTTGATGGTGAAAACTTTGAATACTGGAAAGATAAATTGGAAAGTTACTTTCTTAGTCTAGATGCTGATCTATGGGATCTTCTGCTGGATGGTTACAAACATCCTGTTAAAGCTACTGGTGTAAGGCTTACGAGAAGTGAAATGACTGATGATCAAAAGAAAGATTTCAAGAATCATCATAAATGTAGGACTGTTTTGCTGAATGCTATCTCTCATGCTGAGCATGAGAAGATATCTAACAGGGAAGCTGCCCATGATATATATGAGTCATTGAAAATGACCCATGAGGGAAATGCTCAAGTCAAGGAGACTAAAGCTCTTGCTCTAATCCAGAAGTATGAAGCCTTCAAGATGGAGGATGATGAAGACATTGAGAAGATGTTTTCAAGATTTCAAACTCTGACTGCTGGATTAAGAGTTCTCGACAAAGGCTACACCAAGGCTGATCATGTAAAGAAGATCATCAGAAGTTTGCCCAGAAGATGGGGCCCAATGGTGACTGCATTCAAGATTGCGAAGAATCTGAATGAAGTTTCTTTGGAAGAGCTTATCAGTGCCTTGAGAAGCCATGAAATAGAGCTGGACGCAAACGAGCCTCAGAAGAAAGGTAAGTCTATTGCATTAAAATCTAATGTTAAAAAATGCACTAACGCTTTTCAGGCTAGAGAAGAAGATCCTGAAGAATCAGAATCTGAAGAAGAAGATGAACTGTCCATGATCTCCAGAAGGGTAAACCAACTCTGGAAGAGCAAGCGAAGGAAGTTCAGAGGCTTCAGAAGTTCAAAGAGATTTGAACATGGAGAATCTTCTGGTGACAGAAGATCTGACAAGAAGAAGGCTGTCTGCTATGAGTGCAATGAGCCTGGACATTACAAGAATGAGTGTCCGAAACTTCAGAAGGAGAATCCCAAGAAGAAGTTTCATAAGAAGAAAGGTCTTATGGCAACATGGGATGATTCTGAATCAGAATCAGGATCAGACTCTGAAGGAGAGCAGGCAAACTTTGCGCTGATGGCTACAGAAGATGATGGATCAGAATCTACATCAGAATCAGATTCTGAAGAGGTATTTTCTGAACTATCTAGAGAAGAGTTAGTTTCCAGTCTAACAGAGCTTCTTGAATTAAAAGCTCATCTTAGTATCAAATACAAAAAGCTGAAAAAGCAATTTGAATTTGAAACTAAGAAGCTTGAGTTGGAAAATTCTGAATTAAAAGAAAAAGTTTTTAAATTATCCAATGATGTTGGATCTCCTTCTGATTCAGAAAAATCCACTCCCAGTCTGAATCATATTCTGAAAGAATATGATTTAAGTTTCAGGAAGTTCTTATCTAGAAGTATTGGCAGAAGCCAGCTAGCTTCTATGATATATGCTGTGTCTGGAAACAAGAGAGTTGGCATTGGTTATGAGGGTGAAATCCCATACAAGCTTGAGTCTGTGGATGATATGAAAATATCATACAAGCCTATGTATAACCAATTTAAATTTGGCCACTCCCATGATATTAAGCACACATCACATGCACAAAGTTTTCACATAACACACACCAAGAAGCATGTGACACAACCTAAGAAATATCATGGAACTCAGAATAAGAAGTATCATACTGTTCCTCCTGTTAAATATTTTGCTAAACCCAAGTTCAATCAGAACTTGAGGAGAACTAACAAGAAAGGACCCAAGAAAATGTGGGTACCTAAGGAAAAGATTATTCCTATTGCAGATATCCTTGGCGGCAAAGAGGACAGAAAGCAAAATGTCATGGTACCTGGACTCTGGGTGCTCGCGACACATGACGGGAAGAAGGTCTACATTCCAAGACCTGGTGCTTAAACCAGGTGGAGAAGTCAAGTTTGGAGGAGATCAGAAGGGCAAAATCATTGGCTCTGGAACCATAAGTCTTGGTAACTCTCCTTCCATAACTAATGTACTTCTTGTAGAAGGATTAACGCATAACTTATTGTCCATAAGTCAATTAAGTGACAATGGTTATGATATAATCTTCAATCAAAAGTCTTGCAAGGCTGTAAGTCAGAAGGATGGCTCAATCCTATTTACAGGAAAGAGGAAGAACAACATTTATAAGATTAATCTTTCTGATCTTGAGAAGCAGAAGGTAACTTGTCTTATGTCTGTTTCTGAAGAGCAATGGGTCTGGCAAAGAAGATTAGGTCATGCTAGTTTGAGAAAGATTTCTCAGATTAACAAACTAAATCTGGTCAGAGAACTCCCAAATCTGAAATTCAAATCAGATGCTCTTTGTGAAGCATGTCAGAAGGGCAAGTTCTCCAGACCTGCATTCAAGTCTAAGAATGTTGTTTCTACCTCAAGGCCGTTAGAACTCTTGCACATTGATTTGTTTGGCCCAGTCAAAACAGCATCTGTCAGAGGGAAGAAATATGGATTAGTCATCGTTGATGATTATAGCCGCTGGACATGGGTAAAGTTCTTGAAACACAAGGATGAGTCTCATTCAGTGTTCTTTGAATTCTGCACTCAGATTCAATCTGAGAAAGAGTGTAAAATCATAAAGGTCAGAAGTGATCATGGTGGCGAATTTGAGAACAGATTCTTTGAGGAGTTCTTCAAAGAAAATGGTATTGCCCATGATTTCTCTTGCCCCAGAACTCCACAGCAAAATGGAGTTGTAGAGCGAAAGAATAGGACTCTACAAGAAATGGCCAGAACCATGATCAATGAAACCAATATGGCTAAGCATTTCTGGGCAGAAGCAATAAACACTGCGTGCTATATTCAGAATAGAATCTCTATCAGACCTATTCTAAATAAGACTCCTTATGAATTGTGGAAGAACAGAAAGCCCAATATTTCATATTTCCATCCTTTTGGATGTGTATGTTTTATTCTGAATACTAAAGATCATCTTGGTAAGTTTGATTCCAAAGCACAAAAGTGTTTCCTTCTTGGATATTCTGAACGCTCTAAAGGCTACAGAGTATACAATACTGAAACGTTGATTGTAGAAGAATCAATCAATATCAGGTTTGATGATAAGCTTGGTCTTGAAAAACCAAAGCAGTTTGAGAATTTTGCAGATTTTGATATTGATATATCAGAAGCAGTAGAACCAAGAAGCAAAGCTGCAGAAGCTGGCAGTCTCAGAAGCAATGGATCAGAAGATCAAGTTGCTGCATCTTTAGAAAATCTTAGGATTTTTGAAAAACCAACTATCAGAAGATCACCTAGACTTGCTTCAGCTCATTCAGAAGATGTGATCCTTGGAAAGAAAGATGATCCCATCAGAACAAGGGCATTCCTCAAGAACAATGCAGAATGTCAATTAGGTCTTGTTTCTTTGATCGAGCCAACTTCTGTTGATCAAGCTCTAGAAGATCCAGACTGGATAATTGCCATGCAAGAAGAACTAAATCAGAGGAATGATGTATGGGACTTGGTTCCTAGACCAAAAGGATTTAACATCATCGGTACTAAGTGGGTTTTCAGAAACAAGCTAAGTGAGAAAGGTGAAGTGGTAAGAAACAAAGCCAGACTGGTTGCTCAAGGTTATAGTCAGCAAGAATGGCTTGATTATACAGAAACCTTTGCACCAGTGGCCATGTTAGAATCTATTCGTCTATTAATTTCTTTTGCCACTCAACACAACATCACTCTTTATCAGATGGATGTCAAGAGTGCCTTCTTAAATGGTTATATAGATGAAGAAGTTTATGTTCACCAACCTCCTGGTTTTGAAGACTCCATGTCTCCAAATCATGTTTTTAAATTAAAGAAATCATTATGCGGATTGAAACAAGCTCCCAGAGCTTGGTATGAACGTTTGAGTTCTTTCCTTCTGGAAAATGGTTTCACTAGAGGAAAAGTGGACACTACTCTCTTTTGTAAAACATTTAAAAAGGATATTTTAATTTGTCAAATATATGTTGATGATATTATCTTTGGAACATCTAATGCTACACTTGGAAAGGAGTTTGCTGAGTCTATGCAGGCTGAATTTGAAATGAGCATGATGGGAGAACTCAAGTATTTCCTTGGGATTCAAATCAACCAAACTTCCGATGGAACCTATGTTCATCAAACGAAGTATGTGAAAGAACTTCTGAAGAAGTTTAATCTTTCTGAAAGCAAAGAAGCCAAAACTCCTATGCATCCAACATGTGTACTGGGTAAGGATGAGGTAAGTAAGAAGGTAGATCAGAAGTTGTACAGAGGTATGATTGGATCTCTTCTATATCTAACTGCTTCTAGACCTGACATCCTCTTTAGTGTTTGTTTGTATGCTCGATTCCAATCAAATCCAAGAGAATCTCATTTAACAGCGGTTAAAAGAATTCTAAGGTATCTGAAAGGTACTACTAATGTTGGTTTAGTTTACAGAAGATCTAAAGATTACAACTTAGTAGGATTCTGTGATGCTGACTATGCTGGAGATAGAATAGAAAGAAAGAGCACTTCTGGAAGTTGTCAAATTCCTCGAAGTCATCTGATCTCATGGTACAGCAAGAAGCAAGCTACTATTGCCCTCTCAACAACAGAAGCAGAATATGTTGTTGCTGCTGGTTGTAGCACACAAATGCTCTGGATGAGAAGTCAGCTGGAAGATTATCAGATATATGAGAGTAACATTCCTATTTTCTGTGATAATACTTCTGCTATATGTTTATCTAAGAATCCTATTTTACAATCAAAAGCTAAACATATTGAGATTAAACATCATTTCATAAGGGACTATGTTCAGAAGGGTGTTATATCTTTAAACTTTGTGGATACAGACCATCAATGGGCTGATATCTTTACAAAACCCCTTGCTGAAGATAGGTTTAAGTTCATTCTGAAGAATATCAGTATGGATTTATGCCCAGAATGAGAAGATGAGAAGATCTTATGTATGAGTATCTTCTGAAATGAAATTGGATTATTTTTTTAAGAAGTTCTGATTGAAATCAATTGGAAATTGTGATTCAGTTATTACTAACGTTTCATTGTCTAAGTTGATTCAGAATCTCTTTAAAAGCAAAACAGCTGTAACTGGCTATCCAGATGGTAAACACGTGTTCACCATTTCTGGACAAGCGTGCGTTCAGTTGAGGGGACGTCTACTTAGGTAACTGTGCAAATCTCGTCTTTTGTCATTATTATCTCTCCTCACGTCAAATAACATTAAATGCCATTCATCATTTCTTTTATTGTCCTTTTTTGTTTTTATATCCGTTAAACGTTTCCCTTCCCTAGAACGTTTTCTTTCCCCACATTCCCTCTATTTATTTCTCCATTTCTTTGCATTCTTCAATCAATCTTTGTGCTCTCGCTCTCTTTCTCTCACTTTTCTATGAATATCTTTTGTGATAACCCTAGTTCATTCTTCATCGATCTAGCATTCATCATGAATCCTTCGCCCAGTTCCCTTCATCAAAACTTTAAACCTGTTGAAGAAACTAAGTCTCAAAAGTGGATGATCTATTTGATTAGAACGGATGGAAGGGTTAATCGGTTACAGGATGAGAAATACATCTCGGGATGGCATTCCAAGTTCTTCTCAAGTCAGACCTCTTCTTTGATGCTGTTGTCAACATCTGTCCAAAGGAAGAAGACTTTCTTGAGATATTGGATGAAGTTAGGTTCCATAAGGACTTAACTTCTATGTTAAGGGAAAGCCCATCTGAGAATACGCTCTCTCCTGGTGAACTGTTCTCAGTTCCTCCCTTGTATTCATTTACTTCTTTCTCTGGGAGCTGTTCAGGCATGAAGAGTTTCAAGATTTGATGACCAAGCAAGAGCAAGAACAGGCTGGGATTCATGATATGCTGGCTTAGATTAGGACTAGGCTAGGGTTGTAGTCTTTGGTCTTTGTAGTTTTCTTTGCTTGTTGCATCTGTTTTCCTGCATTCATCTTTTGTAATCCTTCTTGTTGAAATCAATGAAAAGTTATTTATGATTCTTTCCTTTTGTCTCTTGCTTTACATCTGAATCTTTTATGCTTTTTGATGTTATGACAAAAAGGGGGAGAAAATATATGATAAATGATCTGATTAATATTATCAGTTACCGAGTAAAAAGGCTCCACATTTACTAACAGAACTTGCAAAGTTCTATGTTTTTAAGTTGTGTTGTTGCAGGAATAAAAGATTCAAGATCAACATAAGAAGCAACAAGATGAATCAAGCTCTTGGATTCTTGAAGCAAGCTGAGTGCTAGGAAGCTTCGGAATCAGAAGCAAGAAGGAAGAATGTTCAGATATTCTGATAATAGAATATGATCCAAATCATTGTCTATTTGCTCTGACACATTGTCTATTGAATCTGATACATTCTATATGGCTTATATGGCTCTGGTACATATTTTGTGTTCTGATACACATTTTATGTTCTAACTCATTCATGCTGACTTTTGTCGTTTAGTTTTGTTCTGTAACATTTCAGGATGTAGAGATGCTCTGATGATGCTCTGGTACATTCAACAATGTTCTGATACAATCTAGCATGAAGTGATGTAAGAAGAAATTCAAAGCTCTGAAGCTATCCGACGAAAGCAGAAATCAGAAGCTGTGAATGTTCTAAAGATCCAGAAAACTCAAGTTCTGAAGTTGTCCTAAATGGAAGCATGAATCAGAAGCTATGAATGTTCTGAAGATCAAAGAAATTCAAGTTCTGAAGCTGTCCTAAATGGAAGCATGAATCAGAAGCTGTGAATGTTCTGAAGATCAAAGAAATTAAAGTTCTGAAGCTGTCCTAAATGGAAGCAGGAATCAGAAGCTGTGATTGTTCTAGGGATCTAAAGAAATTCAAGTTCTGAAGTTGTCCAATAAAAGCAGAAGTCAGAAGCTATGAATTATCAGAAGCAAGAAGCTTATGTGATCGTCTCTACCGAAATAATCAGGGAAGTCTTTTATTATTAAAGTTCTTCGAGTATTTATTTCAGGGGGAGATTATTCATCTCAGGGGGAGATTGTTAATCTCAGGGGGAGACATATTCACATGCTTATGCTATAGCTGTGTAATTTGTCTTTAGCCGTCTGCTCTTTCTGATCGCAAATTCATATCATTTATATATGTTTTTATCATCATCAAAAAGGGGGAGATTGTTAGAACAAGATTTGTTCTGATCAATATTATTAGTTTTGATGATAACAAGGATATGAATTTTGTGTGAAATAATATGGTACTCTAATACATTGCAATTTCCCTTTCAGGAAGTATATAAAGAGTATGCACAAATCAGCGCTCAGAAGCTTTGTCTCAGAAGGTTCAGCATGCAACATCAGAACATGGTCTGGCAAGACATCAGAAGATGGTCAAGGCAGAATCAGAACATGGGTCTATGAAAGCATCAGAAGAACTTGAGGTCAGAAGCAGAAGCACTGAAGTTCTCATGGTATCACGCTCAGAAGCACTTCAAAGTCAGAAGACAAGAAGATGCTGTGCACCAAGCTGTTTGACTCTGATGATATTCAAATATTATATTCACAAACATCAGATCAGAAGAAAGTACAAGTGGCAGGCTACGCTGACTGACAAAAGGAACGTTGGAAGCTATTAAAGGCAACGTCAGTAGACACAGCGTGAACAAGGCTCGAGGTAGTTGACAAAAGCGTGAAACATTAAATGCAAAGTTGTACGGAACACGCAAAGCATTAAATGCGCTCAACGGTCATCTTCTCAAACGCCTATAAATATGAAGTTCTGATGAGAAGCAAGGTTAACAACGCTGAACCAAATTCTGTGAATATTAACTTGCTGAAACGCTGTTCAATTCAAAGCTCGGAAACTTCATCTTCATCAAAGCTCACTACATTGCTGCTGTAATATATTAGTGAGATTAAGCTTAAACGTTAAGAGAAATATCACTGTTGTGATTATAGCTTTTCAGAAGCATTTGTAATACTCTTAGAATTGATTACATTAATTTGTAAGTAACTAGAGTGATCAAGTGTTGATCAGGATACTCTAGGAAGTCTTAGCTTGTGTCTTAGCAGTTGTAATTAGAGTGATCACGTGGTGGTCAGGATACTCTAAGAAAGTCTTAGCTTGTGTCTAAGCATTTGTTCCTAGAGTGATCAGGTTGTGATCAGGATACTCTAGAAGACTTAGTCGCGGACTAAGTGGAAAACCATTGTAATCTGTTGCGATTAGTGGATTAAATCCTCAGGTGAGGTAAATCACTCCGTGGGGGTGGACTGGAGTAGTTTAGTTAACAACGAACCAGGATAAAAATAACTGTGCATATTGTTTTTATCGTTCAAGTTTTTAGACTACACTTATTCAAACCCCCCCTTTCTAAGTGTTTTTCTATCCTTCAATTCCTAGAACTATGCATAATATCCGTCATACACTCTAGGAAGCTAAAATTACCATCTTTGAAAATAATCGCATTACGGATCAACCAAATATGCCAACTCGTTGCGAGCCAAATAGCTCCTATAATCTTCCTTTTAGCCGAAGAAGGAACTTTATCGGAAATAAAAGGGAAGGTGATGAAATCTAACAACGAGAAATCCAGAATGCTTCCTACCCACTCGAAAACCTTCAACCAAATCGGTTTCACCACTAGACAACCACCAAGGAGGTGAGCTAGACATTCCTCCTCCATTGAATAAAAGACACAATTAATCTCGGTAATGTCCAAAATTCCAGAAGCTGCGACTGACTAGAGCTCGCGGTGCTGCTGCTGCTGCTTGTGTTCTGCAGCACCCGATTCAACTGCCATTCCCAGCCGCTTTCGCTCGTCCAAATGCCTGCCTCTGCTACCGACATACCATCCTCAGCTGCCTACGCATAAAGGTCAGGGAAAAGCTCCAGCAATGGCCTCTCGTCTGCCCAGCAGCCATACCAAAACGGGGTATATTTGCCACTGCCAACGAAGCACGACACCGCACCTGAGAAATTGTGGTTTAAAAGAAAAACATAATTGTCAGATTTTAAAAGATCCCGCCACCAAATTGAATCCCTTTTCTCCACCACGTACTTATCCCCTATTAGCACTTTTCTCCTCACGTTTCCATATCTAATTTCAAGAATACGCCTCCACACAACCTCTTCTTCCGATAAAATTCTCCATTTCCACTTACTTAGTAACGCTACGTTCATAACCTCCACGTTCTTAATACCAAGCCCTCCTTCTTCACGGGGTTTACAAACCATATCCCAACGAACCCAAAAAATGGATCTTTTAAGCTCGCTCCCGCCCCACAAGAACTTCCTTTGAATCGAGGTGATCTCATTTAAGACCTTCGAAGGAGCTTTGTAGAAAGAAAGGGAGTAAATCGGTATAGAATTCATAACGGAATTAATCAAGAATACTCGACCCACAATATTTAAATGGGCTCCTTTCCAAACATCCATTCTACTCTTCAAGGCTGATATCAAATCCCTCCACAATGAAGATTTCCTCGGACTATCTCCCACTTTGACCCCAAGAAACTTGAACGGAAGTCTCTCCACTTTGCACGAAAGAAAAGAATGTCGCCTCAAGATACCAATTCACCACATTAATACCATAAATATTACTCTTGTTGAAGTTAATCCTCAATCCCGACATAACCTCAAACCCCCTTAACATTGCTTTTATACTCCACAAATTAGAAGTGTCACCTTCCCCGATTATTAATGTGTCATCCGCGAATTGTAGCAAACTAATCTCCTCTTCTTCATTGGCTTTGAAAGCGTGAAAATCACCATTGTTGATCGCCTTCCTTATCATAGCCGTTAAAACTTCCGTAACCAAAACGAACAGAAAAGGAGATAAAGGGTCTCCTTGACGCAACCCCTCTCCACTTTGAACTCTTTTGTGGTACTTCCGTTAATGAGAACGGACATGTCGCTAGAGAAAATAGTGCACTCCATCCATCCTATCCATTTTCACCCAAACTTCATTTTTCTCAAAACATACTTCAAAAAAGCCCAATTAACTCTATCGTAGGCTTTTTCGAAATCCACCTTGAAAACCACACAACTCCTTTTGTTTCTTTTTGCTAGGTCCAAAACCTCATTCGCCACAAGAACTCCATCCACTATATTCCTACCCGGAACAAAAGTCGTTTGGTTCAAAGAGACCAACTTACCCAACACTTTCCTCATCCTTTTTGCCAAAAGCTTTGCTATTATCTTATAAAAATAACCCACCAAGCAAATTGGCCTATACTCGAATAAAGATTGCGGATTTTTAACTTTAGGAATTAAAGCTAAAAACGACGAGGTGCAACCCTTAGTGAGTCTACAATTGGAACAAAAGTCACGAACAAACCTAATTACATCTTCCTTGAGAGTATCCCAACAAACTTGGAAAAATTCGAGAGTGTATCCATCCGGCCCCGGATTTTATTACCATCGCAATCCCAAACCGCCTCTTTTATTTCTTCTTCCGAAGGCTCCCTTTCCAACCAATCTTGATCATCACTCCCTAAAGAGTTAAGATACAAACCTTCCGGGATCGGCCTATCACTATCTTCTTCTTTGAAAAATAACTCAAAATGCCTTTTGATCTCTTCTTTGACTTCGTCTACCCCTTCCACCTTACCATCCGCACCTTCCAACATAGAAATTGCATTCCTCCTATTCCTCTTTTTAAGACTATTGTGGAAAAAGCTAGAGTTCTTATCCCCTTCCTTCAACCATAATTGTCTCGACTTGAGCCTTAGCATGCTCTCTTTCAAAATTAGAGTTTTCCTCACTTCATCAAAAGCCTTCCTTCTCGTTTCCACTAATCCGTCAATGCTGCCCCCGAAGTTTTCTACCAATAACTTGTCCATCTCGTTGATACCTTCCACCTCTTCTTCCACCTTTAAATCAATCCAACCAAAGGTATCCCGATTCCACCTCTTTAAGACGCTTTTCAAACTTTTTAATTTTTCAAACAGCACAAAATCTCCCCCCTACCGCTAACCTTCAACTTCAACCATTCAGTTTGGATAAAATATTTAAACTTCTCATGTTTAAACCAAGCGTTATTGAATCTAAACGACTTTGGTCCCCAGTTAAGAATACCTGAAAATAATTGAATGGGCGCATGATCCGAGATATCCCTTTTGCCTATGCTTTGATCGATCACTCCCCACAAATCCATCAAGTTTCTGGAAATCAAAAATCTGTCTAACCTACTCATTGCTTTGCCATTAGGTTTGAACCAAGTGAACTTATCTCCCACACATGGAACGTCAATCACCTCCATTTTCCCGATAAACTCACGGAAATCTTCCATACCTCTATTACCATAATTCTCAAATGCTCCTAATCTTTCACTGGAATTCGAAATTTCGTTGAAGTCGCCACCTCCGCTCCTTCCTTTCTAACAGAGACCTCCAAAGCTCTCTCCTTGTCAAAACGTTGCAAGGAGCATATATATTCACTAAGTTAACAACCTTATCCTTCCATAAGATGTTTATACCTACATAACCTCCACCTCTAAAACTGTGATTAATCTGCTACATACCTCTTTTCCACAAGATGACCATACCTCCGGAGGCACCGACAGAATTGCTAGCTGTCCACTTTGTATCCTTACCCCCCCCCCCCCCAAAAAGAATTAGCTAAACCGTCGTTGAAACTCTGAAGTTTAGTTTCCTGTAAGAAGCAAACATCCACCTTACTTGAATTTATCACGAAACTCACTCTCCTTCTTTTTGAAACAGAGCCCCCCCTCTGATATTGAAAGATAACAGATTCATAGAGACCTTTTGTTAGCCGCCCTCTGTCCCGACACCACCTCCTTTCCTCTATACTCCAGCAAATCAATTTTGTTGATACCCTCGGCATCCTTTCCACCGTTTGACACACCCAGTTTTACTATGGAGTTCCACAGCTTCCTTCCCACTTCCGAATTCGCAGGTTCCCTCAATCTATTATTGCATCGAATAATTTCTGAATCAGTTTGAGAAGAGGATGGGAAAAACGAACCATTAGAGATGTCGTCTCCGATCTCTGAAGACGAAGCCACAGGAAGGTCCGAACAAGAGCCTCTGGAGGTCCTCAGGGCGATACAAGCAAAGTGGGAAGAACTGATTTCTACCTTCTTGCCCATATCTCTCACGATTCTTTTTTTTCTCGATTTGGAATTGTTACGTTCAACATCAATTTTTGTTTTTTGGGCTTCCCTGCAGGCCACATCAAAGGATAACGGGCCTTTAAATTGATCCACATACTTCACCGGCCCAATAAAGTTTTCTGCCCTATTATCAATTGAGGTGGCCCCCATGTTAACACTGTTGACCGATAGGTTTGATGGAGACCCCACTGCCTTGCCACCCTCTATTTCCTCGATACTCTGCGACAAAATATCACATGCATTTAATGCAAGAGGAAAACTACTCACGTAATTAGACCCTGAGTCTAAACCCTTGACAACTGCGTTCTTTTTGTTAACCTTCTCCAAGCAACCATTTTTAGGGTAATGATGGTTCTGCGATGCCAAGATGTCAGCCCCTGCCCCCTGATTTCACCCATATACCACCGTTTCCTCCCAGTCCTTCTGATGGTTCCGAGGAATCTCGAAAACTTCGTCAGACTCATCGTCTTCACCCTCTTCAGAGAACTCCTCCGTTGACGAAGACGCCTTTTCCGTGTCCAATCTCTCCCTTCCAGCCTTCTGCCCATCTTCTTCCATGATATTGGTTGAATCTTCCCTTAGAAAAATTCTGAAAGCAACTCCATCTATGACCACCGTAACAGCTTCGCTAATGAGAACTTGTTTTTTGGTTTTAACCAGGATCCTTGCCTCGTTCATCCTAACCCGGTTGATAGTTTGGACATCAGATTCAACAAAAACGCCCAAGGTGCTAGCTAGCAACTTGAAGATATTGAATCCCCATGCGTGGCATGGGATTCCCGCTACCTTAAGCCAAACCAATCTTTCTCTATCCACATCAGAAGGTTCCCACGGTTTGATGCTACTGAACCAGTTCTCCCACCACTTTATTCTTTCTTCGATAAAGACTTCTACCTCCCTAAGAATAAGATCTTCAAGCAAACACAGGTTCGGGCCTAATAAAGTAACTCTTATAGAGAAAATCACCTCTTCTAAGAACAACTTCTTTATCTCTGTAGCAACACTTGAATCCTTCAGCGTACCCGTGAAAGCCCTTCCATACCTAATTTGATCTTCTTCCTCCGTGTGCAAAGACAGACTAGAGGTCTTGATTCGTTCATCCTCGTCGACAAAACTATTCTTCTTGTTTGTTAACACGTCCGCGAAGGATCTCCTATCGTTCCTTCCTTTAACAAGGAAGCTGTAACACTTAGACCCTTTATTAGTTACAACATAGTCCTTCCTCCTTGATTGCACCTCTTCCTTCTTACCTTGTGAATGGATGTGAGCTCTTTGAAACCTTGGATAGTTGGCATACAGTTTCCTACCGTCCAAGATAACGTTATCCATCTTCGTTGCCAAGAGTTTATCGTTCTCTACATTAAAAAAAAGAGCGAAACCGTATCTCCGTCCTCTCCTATACCTCCTAGACGGAATCACCACCTCCACAATATCGCCCAAATCCTTCAGCTCAATGAGTAAATCTCTGGCCCTCCAGTTATCACCAAACTCAGTGATGAAAAAATTTGATACGACCCCTCCCTTTGCCTTCGAACCATCCTTCACCGCTACGTCCCAAGGAGAGAAAACTCTGTTTTCCTTCTTTTTGTACATGACCTTTTTCCATTTACCATCTGCTGCCTCATGCTGATACATGGCAACAGAAGAGAGAAGGAGGAGCTTCTCTCTCTAATGTATTGTATTTAATGTAATGGATAGTGTGATGTGGTGATTTTGGCACTAATTAGAAATCCTAATTCTAATGATTATTAATTAAGTCTAATTATCTAATTAAATTAAAATATTGAGAATAAATCCTAATTAATTAATTTAGCCTAATTAAATTAAGTAAAAAAATGTTAGTCCTAAAACTAAAATTACTATCCTAAACAAATTTTTGTTGTTTTTATTTTTTTAAGTAAAGTAAAAAAAGGTTAATAAATAAAAAAGAAAAGCGCACATATAAAAAAAAATTAGAAAACAAACTGGCTATGATCTAGTGTGGCCTGGCCTGAGGGTGTATCATGGAATACGCTGACTGCAGCCTTCAGATATAGATTAAGGAAGATGTAGTGGCCGTGTGGCGAGGGTGTACCATATTCTCTAAGAGGTCACGCGCGTTGGATCCATGGTTGCTGCATACTACACAAAAATAAAAATAAAAACACTTGCACTGGGTGAGGTTCGAACACACGCTCCATACAATACAAGTCTTTCTCCGTTGCCAGTTGGTCTACTTTCGTTCGCTGTTAGATATATGGTCAGCAAGCAATAAATATAAACAATGGAAAAATAAATGAGATAGTCAAACGTGGGTCCCTGGGGCGTGGACTGGCCAATCAAAGACGGAGAGAGAGAGAGCGTTGAACTTTGACCCACGAATGGGGAACAAACACGCGTATGGTCAATTGGTCAAGCCATCCACGTGGTCATCTTCTTCCTCTGCACTTGCGGATTCAGCTGCGGAATTAACTAGGCGTTTTCCTGTGGATTTTGCTTGGAGTTCATCGTCTTCGAACCTACAAATTTACAAACGCAAAAAAAAAACGATGAAGCAAATGAACTACCAGCCCAGATCAACTTAAAAACCTCCCCTAAGTTCAAATATGCAGTCGTTTTGGTCTGTAGTGGTATGTTTTACGTGATCCGAATCACAAAAGCTCCATGCCCTAACCATGGCGTTTTAAGATATAGGCACCAAAGCTTCAACCTAATTGTCATAATCCCTTCTAAACATCATTAGAAACATATTAGTAGCATTAGTTCGCATTTAGACACAGTATATAAACAAAACGAAAAAGATTAGCATGTAAGATATGATGAACATGAAGCATTCGTTTTGTCCATCATGGGACGTGATTAATGGTTCAGACCTGTCTAATACTACCTTGTGAAGAGATTGAATCGATCGTTTGGCTGTGAATGAGGCTGCAACAAGGAATCCGAAATCCACACCTTTTGATATTTTTTGTAAGTTTAAAAACACTCTTAGAAGCTAGGGTTTTGTCCCTTGAGAGGCTGCAACGTTTGTGTATATATATGAGAATATCTTAGGGTTTTGAGTTAGGAATGGAGAAATTGAATTGATTAAAAAAGATTTGATTTTGAAAACTATATGAAAGCTTTCTAAATTAAAATCAAATCTATTTTCCACAATTTTTCAACGTGTTAAAGCTCTTTGATTGTAATTGGATCTGATTTAGATGAGGGGAATATTCCATGGCATATTTTATATGATTTTATTTGATTTACTTTTGATTAAAAATGAATTTAAATGAATAAATTCAATTGTAAATAAAATAAAATAATAAAATAGATACCAAATGATCCTTGGACATCTAATGAGCTTGCTATCACGTGGATAACTAAAAAATATGGGCCCATTACTCAAAAGTTTGAAATTGCTCAAATTTTTCCAACTTCTGACAGTCATAACTCTTTCAATTTTTATCATATGGAGATGATCTAGGACTTTTTGGAAATCCCAAGATGTCCTCTACAAGCCACTTTGAAACACATTTTGCATTTGGAGATTTTATCTTGATGATATGGCTCCTTACAAAAAACATCTTTTTGTGATCTTCTAGAAGGACCTGTAATGTTTTGGCTCATATCTCTCAAATGGTGCATTTCTTGACTTTGGGATCAACATCCAAGTTGTAGAGAATTTAATTTCCTTGATAATGAGCTTTGGTTGGACAATTTTTGATAAAGTATGAGAGAGTTATGACCAGTCAAAGTTGAGTTGACTTTTCTCCTAGAAACCCTAATTTAACAACTTTGAGATTTGCTGATTTCTGACCTTTCCTTGATGAATCATGATCAACCCTTGATCAAATGATGAATAATATTTCAAGAGGTTGATGTTGACAAAAAACCAGGAGTTTTGACTGTGGTTTGACCCTAGTTGACTTTTAGGTCAAATTGGTCGATTGTTGATCATTTGAACAATTGAATGAGCAATCCTGTGAATCAGGGCTTGAAATTTGGTATGAGGGTCCTTTGAGGCATATGAGATGCCATGGATCCCATTTGAAGTCTTAGAAATTGATTTGACCTTGAGAGAATCCAAACCCTAGTTTTGGTCCTTATTGCTTAGGAGTAGAGTGATCATGCTTTCAGTCAGAGATTGCATGAGCCTGTGGAGACTATCTGAGCCCAACTATCTTGAAATATAGTGGACAAATTTTGGGGTATGACAGATGCCCATGTTCAATTTTCTTAAACCTGAGGATGTAGATTGGCTTGGGTGCCAGTCGGAATCTAAAGGTTGAAGGAGATTGAACACTAGAATACCGAGAAATTTGCCCTTGATGATGTAGGGACTTTTCAGAGATGGAATTAAAGATGCCATCCAGCTATTAATAATATGAAAGTCAGAATGAGTCGTACATTAGACTATATCCGAGCTTGAAGCATTGATAAGTGCTTGTTGGAATCTGAAGGAGGTGTCGGAAAAAGCCGTACATTAGACTATATTTGAAAGAGTGAGTCGTACATTAGACTTCATTTGAAGAGTGAACCATATAATATACTTCATCTGAGAGAGTGAGTCATTCATTAGACTCTGTCTGAAGGAGAATATCAGAATGAGCCATACATTAGATTATATCCGGTAGAGAGTGCCAGAACGAGTCATTCATTAGACCATATCTGAAGAGAAATACTAGAACGAGTCGTACATTAGACCATATCTGGAAGTAAGACATCATAATGAGTTATTCATTAAACCATATCTGAGGAGAATATCAGAACGAGTCATACATTAGACCATATCTGATGAGGAATACTAGAACGAGTTGTACATTAGACCATATCTGGAAGTAGGACATCAGAACGAGTTATTCATTAAACCATATCTGATGGAGAATATCAGAACGAGCCATACATTAGACCATATCTGATGAAGGATGTCAGAACGAGTCATTCATTAGACCATATCTGAAGAGGGATACCAGAACGAGACGCGCGTTAGACCATATCTGAAAGTAGGACATCAGGTAAATCGAGTATTTCTAGTAGTGTCAATTATTACCTATAAGTTAACATATGATCTTGTTATTTGTTTTATGCTTAGTCTGATTCCTAGTAACTTCATGGTATAAGATAGAAGGTGCACCATGTCACTGACTTTATATATTTTAATAATATTATAATATATGGTTCAGATCACAAATATGATGACAACCGACTTATATAAGATTTGTTAATATGATTTGTACTAAATTCATAAATTAGTTGAAGTGGTTTCTGATATTTTTGAATGTGCTGCAAATATTCATTCCATTTAGTTTGTAATTTTGGTTGATGTAAGCAAATCAACTTTTTCACCCTATTTTATCTAATACAGGAAAATTTAGAGACGTGTATAACATCACAAAGGCTGAATTCAAGTTCAGAAATTCCCTTTTGTAAACAACTAAACATTCAATCTTCAACTTCATGATGATTCTTAGCTGACTCAAGACCATACACGTGAATACATAATATAGGTAGGAACATAGATTAGTCAGAAGATGCAATGCAACAATACAAAAAAAATGGTGGAGTAAAATTGATCATTCCCTCCAAATTTAAAATTAGCACAAAATGTCCCATAATTTTTATCCCTGTCAGCAAGTTCACTTTATGATACATACTTTGTTTGCTAAAACTAGAAATTCAATACCTGTTTGCAATTCAGTTTGCAGTTGCTATACCTATTTTTAAACCTTGAGTATAATGTTCTTTGAGACTTTTTCGATATATCTCAAATATATTATAGGTTTGAAGAATGACTTATTGATGATTAATGATGATAAAGAGAAATTGCTTGATGGACTTTTAGCTTCTGAATATAATGATCCATTATGCATAAGTAGACTGCAATCTCACTTATACCGCAAAGCTCCGCCTCATAAGCCTTCTTCGTATTTGAATTCAAAACTACGAAATTATGAAGAAATTCATAGAGTTTACAGCAAAAACATGGAAAAGATTTTACATTCTAAGAACATTAAGAGTGATTATGAAATGTGCAAATATTTTATTTGGACACATGCTAATGGTTTATAGAACCAAATGATTAGCAAGACAACGATGTTTCTTTATGCTCTCGTCACAAACCGCGTGATGCTCATAAGATTCGGGAGCTATGAAGCGCCGACACGCCATTTAGAAGGCGTGTCGCCGCGTCAGACACGTGTCAGACACGGATACTCGTACGACACGCGTATGACACGTATCTGACATGTTTTTGCAGTGTCCACTACAACGAGGAAGGGCTTTTAAAGCGCTTTTTTTGGCCTTTAACAGCGCTTTAAAGCGCTGCCAAAGCCAGCGCTGGCATAGGCTACGAAAGCGCTTTTAAAAGCGCTCTGGTAGGCCCCCCTATAAGAGCGCTTTTCTGGAAAAAGCGCTCTTGTAGGCCCCCCTTTAAGAGCGCTTTTCAGGTAAAAGCGCTCTGGTAGGCCCCCCTTTAAGTGCGCTTTTTCCAGAAAAGCGCTGTGATAGGCCCACCTGTGAGAGAAAAAATTAAAAAAAAAACGCAACATACTAAAGCGCTTTTGTAAAAGCGCTCTTATAGGGTGGGCTTTAAGAGCGCTTTTTCCAGAAAAGCGCTCTTATAGCCCCCCCTATAAGAGCGCTTTTACAAAAGCGCTTTAGTATGTTGTTTTTTTTTTTTTTTTTGCTTTTTTAGTAATCTTTGGCAGCGCTTTTAAATAGAAGCGCTTTAGTATGTTGTCCTTTAAGAGCGCTTTTTTAAAAAGCGCTTTAGTAGCTAAATGAGGTATTTTAATGTGCAGCCTGTAATTTAATCCTCCCAGTCGACCTGTAATATTTTCGACCTGTAATATGTTTTCAGCCTGTAATATTTTCGACCTGTAATTTATTTTCGACGATATTATTTCAGCCATCAGTAAGACAATATATATATACTAATATAATACCATTATAATATCCAATATTATATATATACATCATTACAACATCAATATACTTCAATTCGACACAAATCCTACATGAAAAAGCGCTTAATATAAAAATGACACAAATCCTCTTTTATTTCTTCCAACTTAAGTCTCGGGTATCCAGTGGCACGGAATTCGTCAAGGTACTACAAAACAAAAACAAAATATGAATGATACATTTAGTTAAATGTAATAAATTATATGAAATTATCTTAAGTTATAAATTCATACCGTGATCGGAATCTCTAATTGATTTGCCTGAAGGATTTCTTTCATAAACCTCAATACAAAGTATCCGCAATCGTAACTGTTTTTCTGTTGCGGGCACTACATAGAAAAACAAATAAGATTCTATAGTTGTGCATTGTTTTATCAAGTAGCATAAATATATTATAAGCAACATTGTGAAAAATAATGTACCTGCACTTGGATCCAAGTAATGTTGCTAGATTTAGTTCGGGATACCTGTGCGTCCCGTTGACTTCGGAACACTTGTATTGATCTAATTAACAAATATATAAAAGCATATGTTTAGATCAATCCCACAAATAAGTAAATATATATATATATAAATATACACGAATATATATTTAGAACGATCCCACTTACAAATCAACGATGTCCTTCATGGCCGGATAATTGGTCCATTCACCATTTACCGAATTCAGATAATACACGACTTCCCTTATAGGGTTGATAGCAAGCAGCAACCAGTGTGCTCTATAAATAAAAACAATAGGTTATATGAAAATTTTGCTATACACAAAAGAAACAGAGATTAGATGAACAAAGAATGAGAAACTAACCCTACTGGTCGAGTATTATACGCCCAAAGATGCAGACATTCTGTATTGCCGGTGGACATGAATCTATCTACTAAGCACTGTCTAACTGATTCCGGTTCCGAATCAATTGCCATTCCGCTGCAGTGGGCGGAAGACACGAAACGGAATCTGTTAGACAACGGAGTCCCGCGCAACACTCTGTCATACAACAACCTTAAATAAAAACATAATAAACATTAGATTATTTTCATTGAAATGTGTAAATAAATTATATTGTGGGACTAATTAAATAATATATCGGATGAGGGAATATTACCGAATGTATGAGTGTATGTTATTGACGCCTAGTTGATCATGCTTAAAAATCTCCTCCAAGTCATCAAGTGTAATAAGTGACTTGAATTCAATACCGAAGACACTCTCATCCATAACGATTTCACGTGCAGCACCATCCGTCAAATCGGACATATCAACCATTGTTGCGAGCGTCGACCGGTACCGAGGCACAAAAGCACCGCCTTTTTTTCCCGCTGGCTTCGGAGGACCAGTGGGTGGTACGGTACGAACTTGTTGCGTCACTTGTTGTGACTCTCGAGCGGATGCCTAAAAATCATATAAGTTATGTAAAATATAAAATCATGCAGATTTAGATTCAGATTAATTATTAACACTTTAAATGTACCTCTTTTAGTGATGCAACGGACTCCTCCTCCTGTAAAATCCCTTTACCCTTAACTGTGGGTTTTATAGGAGCAGTCTAAAATTAAAATGTAAAAAATAATTAATAAACGGTTTAGAATTGACATTCGAAAACTAAATGATTCATAATCGTTTTCAATATACCTCATCACTAATGGTAATGAGCTCCGAGGGCCATGCAACAAATGATCCTATTGCATCTCGCAGCAATGTCGTCTCTGAGACCATGTCAGGTACCGGTAGCATCGCATCATGATCTACTACAACATCCACCGATACTTTCAGGTGTCCATCCGGGAGCGGTCTATGGTGAAGTAAATCTCCCAAAGTGTTGTGCACTTTTCCCTTGCCAACTAGTCGATAACTCGGTTCCGATAAGTATAGTTGGCAAGATGAAATGCCCTAAACCAATAGTAAATATAAAGTCATTATCATTAATAAAATAGAACAATTTAAAAGGAAAAAAAATTATAATTACCTCGGGAAATTTCCTTTGATAGTTGATACTAGCCTTATCACTAGTTTCTTTCACCGATGAAGTGTTGCACTTTTCTCTCATATACGCCTCTTTATCTCTTTGCAATTCAGAGACTTGTGCTTGCAATTCCGCCAACTTTTGCAACACTTCTTCATTTGAAGGATTTCTTCTCCTAGGACTCTTGTAAAAAGAGGTTGGAGTCACACCATGACCCTTACCCCTCACCCGACCGGGATACTCAGGAGCATCTAGTGCTCTACTAAGTATGCTCCCCTCACCGGTGGATGCCGATTGCGACAAGGTCTCCTGTAATTCATTTACATTAAAAAATCATTTATATATTAAAAAACATTTGATTTAGTTAAAGACACAGTATTATACTTACACATTCAGTAAAAACTCTCTGAACTTCGGGATCGACAGCATGATCCTTGCCCACACGAGCTTCCCTCCACAACACATGTTCAGGAAGTGAGGTTTCCTCACTTTTAGTCTCCTCTAACTATGCATTGACACAAATGATAAAATCATCAAATAAAACACATTTAGACAATTAATTAAAACGCATTTCTATTTACTTACAATTTTATCCTCCAAGCGTGCATATCCCAAACGCCCTTTTTTGTATGGATATGCGGGTTTGGATGCTCTCTCACTATTCTTGGCACTCCTTTTCCGAAAATCTTCATCTCTTTGCTCTACAAACTTAGCCCAATCTTCTTCACCAATGAAGATCTCATACTTTTTTGGCCGTCCCGGTGCCTCTTCAAGAAAGTTTCCATCTTTATCCTTAAGATAAGTGTTTGTCAAAAAAGCTTTCCACCCTCTATATCTTTTGCCGGCCAAACCAAGTATGTAGCGTCTACGATCATCTGGTATCTCAAAAGTCCTCTGCAAAAAAACATACGCATAGTGTGTTAGTATAAGTAATTTAAACAATTTATCGTCAAGATAATAACAACAATTAACCATATATGATATATACCTGAAGCTCGTCCCAAATCGCGTCTTTTTTCTCATCCAAGTCTTTGCTTTTCATATTCCATCTAGCTACGGAGACCGGAATATGCATACGAACAAGTGTACCAATATAACTTGTCAACTTTGGAGAATTAGGACCAATTGCTTGTTTATCAGAATTCCATTCCAATCGGTATACTAATCCTTGGTCTCTATGTCGAACGATTCCCTTCATGATAGTGATGCCTCGTGCAACTTCTTTTGCTTCAGTATCAGGTGGAGCATTTGTATCCGTGGCATCTCTTTCTTGAGCATCTCTTTCTTGTGAGTTTTCAGGTGGAGCATCTCTATCCGGAGCCATTTAACCTGTATCAAACAAACTAAAGCACATTAGTACACTATTAATAAGCTAACAATCTATACAAGTAAAATGGAAGTCAAACCATGCATGTACAAGTAAATCGGAAACGAAATCGGTACAAATCAAAATAAGCGTCAAAAAATAAAGTTGTCGGAATTGAACGAAATTTACATGGCTATGGTAAAACGTCCCCACGGACTCAAAAATAAAGTCGGTTTTCCGAAATTCAGACCCTAAGCCCGACTTTTGATTACGGGCAGAAGCAAAACCGATAAAAAAACAGTCCCGAAATGTAAAGATAAGTGCATGAGCAGCTCCGGAGTCGTCAAAATAGTATATTTACATGTAAAGAAGTCGACAAACGGATACATGGTTCAAAACAAATTAGTCGGTAAAAATTGAATAAAATAATCGGTACAAATTGAATAAAACAATCGGTACAAATTGAATAAAACAAATTGAATAAGTACTATACTATTGAATAAAACAATCGGTACAAAGTGAATAAAACTATTACCTTTATCACTAACGTCTCTTTCTTTTCTTGGTAGGATTGTGTTCAACGCGTCTCTTAACAACACGGACGGTTGGATTAATCCAAATACCCTCATTATGATCATTTCTAGTACAAGATTCATTCTCATTTTGATCGCTTCTTGTACAAGAATCAATGCCAACACCAATATCACCTTGATCTTCAATGTTTTCATCAACTATTTTGTTAGATAAAAGCACTATAGACCATTTCGTACTTGAAGGATCATTGACATAGAACACTTGTTTAGCTTGAGAGGCTAGAATGAAAGGCTCATCTTTGTACCCTACCCTATTGAGATCCACTTGTAAAAATCCTGACTTATCCATTCGTATGCCACTATTATTTTCAACCCACTTGCAACCAAATACAGGAATCTGAAACTTCGCGTAATCAAACACCAAAATGCGCTCGATAACCCCAAAATATGACAAATTTGCAAATTTCGAATTTAAGTCATTCGCACTTGATATGTGCATTGCTTCAGCCACCAAGGTAACACCACTATTTTGCATAGTACTTTTATCATCCTGTTCTTTGGTATAAAATGTGTATCCATTAATTGCGTATGCGCTATAAGAAAGCACAATTACAGTTGGACCATAGGCTAAGCATCTCAACCTTTCTGTTACTGAAGCAGGATCTGAACGATACTTTGAATAAATATGATCCCTAAACCACGGTATGAAACTTCGATTGTGCTCTCGTACTATCCAGTTCTCATTTCTATTTGGATTTAAATCTCGGAGAACAATCTTGTGCATTTCAACATACGGCTCAACCTCAATCTCATTGTGCAGAACATACAAGTGCGCTTGATCCCGTTCGACCATTGATACTGTCACAACTTTATTTCCAATTAGCCTTTTTCCTTCTTTTTTTTCGACAATATGAGACTTAGGGAGTCCAATAGATTGAACATTTGACAGATATTCAGTACAAAACTCAACCGCTTCTTCAACAACGTATCGTTCCGCAATACAGCCCTCCGGTCGACTTCTGTTTTTCACGTACCCTTTTAATATTTTCATATAACGTTCAGCAGGGTACATCCATCTCATATAAGCTGGTCCGCACAATTGTGTCTCTTTCACAAGATGCACGACTAGATGAACCATTATGTCAAAAAACGAGGGAGGAAAATACATTTCAAGATCACATAAAGTAACAACTATCTCTTTTTGCAATGTTGGTAAGATCGCGGGATCGACCACCTTACTGCAAATTGACCTGAAGAAGAAACACAGCTTAGTTATTGCGCTTCTTACTTTTTCTGGAAGAATAGAACGTATACCTATTGGTAAAAAATGTTCCATTATAACATGACAATCATGCGTCTTCAAACTCTTTAACTTGAGGTCTTTCATGGACACAAGTCTTCTAATATCTGAAGAGTAGCCTTCTGGAACTTTAACTTCACTGAGAAACTTACACAATGTTTTCTTCTCCTTTCTAGATAAAGTGTAAACAGCAGGTGGCAGATATGTTCGTCTTCCTTTCGTCACGGGTCCCAATTCAGTTCTCATTCCCATGTTTACCATGTCCTTCCTTATGTTAAGGCCATCCTTAGACTTTCCTTGTATATTGAGTAACGTACCTATGACGCTGTCAAATACATTTTTTTCAATATGCATAACATCCAGGAAATGTCTTACGTACAACGTCTTCCAATATGGAAGTTCAAAAAAAATTGACTTCTTCTTCCACCCACCCTTGACAAGTGAATGTGCAAAAGGCTTGCCAAACTGAGTGCTCACATCTTTCACCTTTTCAAAAATTTGATCACCTGACAAAAAAGGCGGGGCTGTACCGTGTTCGGCCTTTCCGTTGAATGCTTTTCTCCACCCACGGTAGTGATGATTAGAATTTAAGAATCTACGATGGCCGAGAAAGACATTCTTCTGACAAAGCTCCAATCGTGTCGTATCGGTTTCATCTTCACAAACGGGACACGCCTTTTGACCTTTATTGCTGTACCCGGATAGATTTCCGTATGCTGGAAAATCATTAATTGTTCCAAACAACATCGCCCTCAAGTTGAAACTTTCCTTCCTATACCCATCGTAAACCTCCACACCGTTCTCCCACAAAAACTTTAAATCTTCGATTAAGGGTGCCAAGTATACATCTATGTCATTCCCTGGTTGTTTAGGCCCAGAAATTAGCATAGATAACATCATGTACTTACGCTTCATACATAGCCACGGAGGTAGGTTATAGATCATAAGAATCACAGGCCATGTGCTATGCGAGATACTTTGAATACCATGCGGGTTCATTCCATCAGTAGACAATGACAACCGAAGGTTTCTTGCTTCTTTTCCAAATTCAGGATATTCAGTATCAACTTTCATCCATTGTGGTGAGTCTGCCGGATGTCGCAACTTTCCATCAATAATTCTTTCATCTGCATGCCAAGTCAAGTGTCTTGAATCGGTCTCACTACGATACATGCGTCTAAATCTCGGAATTATAGGAAAATACCATAAGACTTTAGCAGGAGACAACTTTTTCTTATATCGAGGGGCACCACATTTAGGACACTCATTCAACGCTGCATACTCGTTTCGAAACAAAACGCAATCGTTTGGACATGCATGTATCTTATCATAGCTCATGCCAATAGAGGACAACATCTTTTTGGCTTCATACGTTCGATTGGGAAGAACATTATCCTCTGGTAGCATATCTTTCATAAGGGCTAATAACTCTGTGAAACTTTTATCCGACCATCCATTGTCCGCCTTTAAGTTGTACAACTTTAACACCGCAGACAATCTTGTGAATTTTGAACAACCATCATACAACGGTTTCTCTGCATCGCTTACCAACCTCTCAAACATTTTGGGACAATCCGCAAGATCTTCTTCAAGCGCTTCTGCAATCTCTTCGACTCGATCGCAATCGTATGTGTCTGTGCAATCGTCGTTTGAAGCATACTTCCTATTACAACTCGACCCAGCATTCCCGTTACTTTTCTCACCATGCATTGTCCAACATGTATAACTTCTATCAATTCCAAACCGTAGTAAATGGGATCCCAACTTTTTCCCGTCAACCTTATCCCCATAACAGCAACCCAAGCAAGGACACGGCATTCGAAGCGGGTCTTCGGAGTGCGCAACCGCAAACTCAACGAATTTCCATACCCCTTTCTCGTACTCTTTCGACAATCGGTTTGATCTCATCCATGTCTTATCCATGACTTAATTAAGCTAAACAAATGCTTCTTGGTTTCTCTATCAGGTACTAAGGAATTCTGTCAAGATAATAAATAGCTATCATCATTATGTCTTGATCAAAATACCTAGTGAGATCCTATAAAGTGTGAATAATAGAATACCTAATCAGAATACCTAATCAGAATACCCGATTTCTTAAAGAAGACATTACCTTATTTCAAGGTAATATAAGTTCACAAACCAAAAAATGGATTGAGAGACACTAAATTGCAAAAAATACGTCAAAACTGGGTCAAATCTCCCAAAGCAAATTGTTTGCTCAAAAATCTATAAAAATAAATAAAAGAGGAAATCTAGATAGGAAGAAATTGATAGTTGTATAACTAATTTAGTTGTAATTGATATAATAATAATTTTTTATAAGCAATATAATAATTTTGTTTAATTGAAATCGATTGTTTAGTTAAAATTAGTATCTAATCAATATTGTTTTTCAAGAAAGTTTGAACTTTCTCTCTCCTACATGATTGAATGGAAAGCGTAAGAAAAAAATGATATATTTGTTAAACTACAAAAATATCATAAAATATGAAAGTAATATAGTATAAAAGATTATTTTTTTAAAAATAAAAAGTAGAAACAGTTGAGAAATACCCTCTAATATAATAATCCATCATCTTCAAGTTATGGTTCTCATATAAATTGAAATTGAAATTAAGCAGAAAACAACAAATTATAAGCAAGAAGAAAGGGATAGTAACCTGAGTTAGACTTGATGTGGGAGATGGGTAGGTTTGAATCGGCGTTGTACAAGTAGAAACCAGAGACTTCAAAGTAACTGTAAAATTAAACATATACACGATGCAGTTAAATACACCACTACTAACAAATATCAAAATAAACCCAATCTAGAACTCAATTATTTAAAATGCACAATAATTCACATAAACATGGTACCAATTAATTTTCAGCTGCTCGACCTGCTCTAATTAGCACCAAAACACTAATGTCATTACCATTTTTCATGCTCTAACAAGTTGCAATGAACTCAAAACAACACTATTATCAATTGTCCATTTAATTTCCAGCATTTCAACACCATTGAAACTCATCATTCTCTCAATTTACATGTTAACAACACCACCAACCATCATAGAAATTTCCAGCATCAAATGTCCACCAAATAAGCAATACAATTCACATTATCAATCACTAAAGCAACACCAAAATTCCTGCATCTATATACCTTCGTACAACCACATTTCAAAGCATTTTTATGAGTTAAAAGTAGTGGAAAAAACAACAGAGGACAAGTCTGAAATACTGCACTCAAATGCTCAACTCTAAAGTATAAATAGGAAAAGTTGCAAACATTAGAAATAAGTGAGCAAAGAGATAGAATTGAATTTATCCCAAATGCAGTACCACAAACAACAATCAACCTGCATTAGAAACACTCTCTACCCTTCAAACAAACAAAAATCTGCCCTCCAACTCTAGCCAGCAAGAATTCCAAAACAGTATAATCCAAAATAGCAGAACCACAATAGCAGTACAATCCACAAATACAAATCCACAAAACCAAATACAAATCCAAAATAGCAGAACCACAATAGCAGTACAATCCACAAAACCACAATAGCAGAACTTCTTTTTGACATTGCCATCAGAAAGTAACAAGGTATGAAATACCAAACACAAATCCAAAATCAGTTCATAGGGATAGGGTTCGAACCTGCGTTTTTTCTCGAAGGGAGTACGAACGGCGGCGGCGGCGGCTAGTTGTTTTGGGAGTACGACGACGGAGGGAGTACGAACGGCAGCTCTGCAACTGCAACCGTCGGAGGGAATACGAACAGTGGGCGGCGGAGGGAGTACGAACGGAGGCGGCGGCAAGTTGTTTTGTGAGAGACGGCGAGAGATGTGTTGTAGAGAGAGAGTTAAAGGTTTGTGAGAGACAACGAGAGATGTGAGAGACTGGGTGATGAGCGAGGAAGAAGAAGACCCTTTTTTGTTTTCTGAAACAAATAGGGTGTTTTAATTTTATGAAATATAAATTTAAAAAAAGGCTACTAGAGCGCTTTTCAGAAGCGCTTTCATATGCCCCTTTATACCAGCGCTTTATTACTAAAAGCGCTTTCGTACCTACCCCCTATAAGAGCGCTTTTAAAAGCGCTTTCATACCCACCCCCTATAAGAGCGCTTTTAGAAAGCGCTTTCATACCCACCCCCTATAAGAGCGCTTTTAGAAAGCGCTCTCGTACCCCCCCCTTTACCAGCGCTTTCTAGAAAGCGCTCTCGTACCCCCACCATTTACCAGCGCTTTTTCCCTTGTTTTTTTTGTTTTGTTTTTAGCGAAATCTATAAGAGCGCTTTTCCCTAAAAGCGCTCTCGTAGGGGTGCTGCAAAAGATCATATTTGGCGTAGTGGTCCAACGAAAAAAAATAATTTAATTGCAGCGGATACGGATACGACACCTTTCAAATAAATGACACACCTAACTCAAAAAAAGGCCCAACTCAATAATTATTAGATTTTGATTTATAAAAATAATAGGATTTTTTACCTTTCATATTTCACTTCTCCACTATAAAAATAACACAATTAGAATTTTTTATTTTTTTTCTTATTACACGGTTTAGAGGCTGGTTTTATCAATATGGAAAGACTATGATATGATTTGTATTATTTTGTTTTTTTGGATTTGTAATATGGAGGGACTATAAAACATAGTCCTTTTGAAAATACAATAATAGTGAATGTGGAATGATGGCTCCAAAAACATGGGCGCCATCTCTTGAAATGCAATGCTTAGTGGTCCTCCCAATTTCTTCAAACTAAGACCATTCCAAATTAAACAACAAACTGTAAAAGCTATGATATCTATTTTAATCCAAACAGCAAGTGGCCATGACAGTCACACATGTGTTGATTGCAAACACTGATAGCCAAATGGGAATGTATATAGTGCTCTATCACTATGTTATGTTGTATAGAGTATAGTAATATTAATATCTCTTTACTTTTTGTTACATTTTCAAAAGAGAAAAGTTAAAAATAGCATCAAGAAATCAGTTAACAAACCCTAAAATTTATCAAAAAATGAAGATAAAACTTTGCCTCATCAAGATTGTTTTATCTAGATAACCATACAAGAAAGCGGCCTTCAAATCCACCTGTTCAAGTTTTAGGGCGAACTTTGCCCCATGGCTAACAACATTCTAATGGATCTATGCTTCACAACAAGTGAGAACACATCATTTAAATTGACTCATTCTTTATGAGTGAACCCCCTAGCAATCATTCTTGCCTTGTATATCTTCGACATCACTCATTCTATTCCTTCCTTAACCTTGAAAATCCACTTACAACTGACTAACTTGACCCCTGTAGGTTTCTCGATCATCTCCCAAGTGTTATTATCATGAAGAGATTTCATTTCATCATCTATGGCTTTCATCCATTAAGTCTTATTTTGACTCCTCACAACTTCCTTGTAGTCTCTAGGTTCTTCATCAAAGATCTCACTTGCAAAGATTAAGGCAAAGGCTATGAGATCTGCAATTCTGTATAACCAAGTCTTTTAGGTGGATTAATGACTCTTCTCGATCCATCTCTAGCCAACAGGTAGTCATTATCAGTCTCCTCATCTTCATCAACAACTCGGGCTTCTTATTCGACTTCTTCTGGGTCATGCAGTTCAACATCACTAAGCTCGACCTCAACAGGAATCTCTTCATGTTCCAATTCTTCTTCAGATATTTCTGCGTTTTGACCAGCATCATCAGTTTTCTTGAATGCCACTTATGCTTCATTGAAAACTACATCACGACTTGTGATACACCTATTGTGACCTACCTATTGGCACCACAACCTATAAGCTTTGAATATTTCACCTTACCCCATGAACATGCATCTTAGAGCTTTAGGTTCGACCTTATCTTGCTTAATGAGAGCATATGCTAAGCAGCCAAATACTCTAAGTTTGTCGAGATCTGGTGGATGACGCGACCAAACTTCTTCAGGCGTCTTCATCCCTAAGGAAGTTGAGGCATACCTGTTTATCAGGTATGTTGTAGTCACATGTTCCTCATCCAAAAACACCTTCTTCGATCCAACACTAATCAACATGCTTCTAAGCCTTTCAAGGATTGCTCGATTGAAACTCCCAGCCATGCCATTTTGCCGAGGAGTACCCGCAAGAGTCTTGTGCCTTGCGATACCAAATATATAACATTAACAGTCGAACACTTAATTGCAGGATTCAAGGCCATTATCTATTCTCATCCTCCTGACCTTTTTGTCAATTTGATTTTTGACAAGAGTCTTTCAATTTTTGAAGTTATCAAAAGTTTCATCCTTAGTCTTCTGAACGAATACCCACAATTTTCATGATTAATCATCAACTATGGATAGAGAATACCTTGCACATGAATGTGAAGGACATCGTGAATGCCCTCAATGATCATCATGAATATAATTAAGATATCCATGTGTTCTTTGTTTACCGTTGTTAAACTTTACCCTATAGGATTTACCAAATACACAAGGTTTAAAAAAATCCAACTTTTTGATATTGTCACCACATAGCAGATTTTATTTCGACAATTCGACCAGGCCTCTCTCAATGACTTAGCCAAATATCGTGTGCCATAACTCAGTCTTTAACACACATTTTGTGGATGCTACATCTGCTGAGCGAGTTACAACCTCGGCCTAGGTATACAACCGTTGCCTTTTGGTGTCTCTCAAGACTTCCTTCGACCCCTTCATTACCTTTAGAATAGTTTGCTCCCCTTTGAAAATATATCCTTTCTTTTCGAATTCACCAAGAGAAATCAAATTTCTCTTAAGGTCTAGTACATACCTGACACCAGTCAACAACTTTATTGACTCGTCTTAGAGCTTAAATTTACAGATCCAATTCCTACAATTTTGCAGGCTTTGTTGTTTTCCAAAAGCACTGATCCACCATCTTGATCACAAAATTCCTCAAACACATCTTTGTTTGGATTCATGTTCCAAATGCAACCTGAATCCAAGATCCATTCCTTGCAAAAACTTTTGCTCGAAACTACAAGAACATCAGATGATTCAAAATCATCATGCACAATGGCTGCATTACCATTGTCCTTACCATCGTGATTGTTGTGTCGACCATGGCTGCAACTATCCTCCTTCTTACAGTGATAACACCTAATTGCATAAGTATCACCGCCATAAGATTTTTGCTGATGTTTACCCTTCTTATTTTCAAACTTACTATCTTTCTTTGAGAATTTCCCCTTAAAGGACAAACTTTCACCAATAGACGATGGTTTATGCTCCTTCCTCTCGTTCAAGTTCTTTGAGTACAAGGTGAGTTGAACTTCTTCAAAGGTCAAGGAATATCTTCCATACAAGAGAGTTTCTTTGAAGTGAGCATGAGAACGTGGTAAAGCACACAACAAAAACAACCTTCGATCTCCATCATCAATCTTGACATTGATATTTTCAAGATCAAGATTCATCTTGTTGAACATATTTAACTGCTCAGCAAAGACTTTATCTTCACTCATCTTGAATGAATACATAGCTTGCTTCAGGTAAAGGTGATTGACCAATGATTTAGTCATGTACAAACTTTTTAGTTTCGTCCACACACTCGCCGCCATCTTCTCCTTCGAAACCTGTTAGAGAACCTTATCACCAAGGCTCAATGCGATGGCAATGTGGGCTTTCTCTGCCATCATCGTTTTTTCCTTCTCCGTTAGCCCAACATCCATGATTGTGGCCCTCTTCAACGCTTCTAGAAAACCTTGTTGAACCTGTGGGGCTTGCATCTTCAAGCGCCACACACTAAAATCATTCACACTAGTGAATTTTTCAATCTCATACTTTGTTGACGACATCTTCTTCTCCATGCTCACCGCACCAGTTTATTGTAAAGGAGTGTAGTCAAGAACCAACCAAAACTATGAGAAATATTGAGTTTCTTGAACAAACATAAGAAATCCTATTAGGTTTTCACGAAAGACATAGAAGAGAGAAGAAGAAAAATAAAATCAGGATTGGTTAAATAAGTGTTTTTATAAACGGGTTCTAAGTATTTTTATATTGGATCAAATAAGTATAAGTATAGTGTTGTTATATTACTTTAATCAATGCATAAAGGTTGCTACATATTTTTTTGTTTATATTTGTGATTATGTCAATGTTTATGATCCGTAAAACAAATTTAAAAACTGACAAATGACATATTGCGACGTGTAATTATTGTTTTAGTTAAAGAGCTAAAATTTGGATGTATTATTAGCTCTTACATCGGTAATTATTATTTAACATACTACATGTTTAATTTTTATTCCGATAGTCATCCAATTAATATGTGTATTGTTTAAATATATACGGAATAACTTTATAAGATAGATCTTATCCACGTAATATTAAATCCAAACGGCCCCGTGCAACACCACGGGTATCCCGCTAGTTTTTCCATAAAGATTATTAACCTATGACTTGTTGCTGTATTTTTCAGAGACCAAACTTGAGCCAGTGTATGAAACAGAATATTCTATTCATCATATTGATGAAAGTTTGATAATGAAATGGAACAGAACTGGACTGCATGAGTCTTTGAAGTTTCCTTCCCGGAACACATTTGTTCTAGGAGAAGATTTTGGTGGTGTTGGAGACACCGGCCCATTTACTGACGGTGGAGACACGGGGGATTCTCCAAAGGTTTTAGTCGAAGAAAATAGGTTAAAACTTTGGTACTTAAGAGATAACAATATTAAAGTTCCATGGGCCGCAATATGTCTAGCATTACATTTGAAGTCAGCATTTGATACTCCTAGAAGTTCCGCATTATCCAAGTTATTCTTGGATTTTCTTCTTGACAGTTTGAATGATGTGTTATTTAAGGTGAGTAATTTATTTTGTTTATAAAAAATATCCATATATCATGTTTATCAAAAAATATATGAAGTTTATTTATTATTTATGATGTCGTGTTTGTGTAGGGTAGGAATGCAATGATGGACATAAAAATCAAGTTTTCCAATACTATGATTGAGCTTAAGATTTTTGGTTACAATAAAAAGATTCTGAATCTATTATCTAAGATTTTGTTGCCAATTGTTTCATTTATGCCAGATGTTTAGGTGGGTAACAAGTATGCTTGAATAACCACCTATTTAGTGTTAATTTTTTGTCAACTTGAATGTATTTGTTTCAAATATTTCTTCTTCTCAATTTAAAGTTAGTAAAAAGGGATTTGGAGAGAGTATTTGGGATGATGGGGATGATATTTTTGACAATCTTTTTGGTGAAACATTTTTATAAACGAAAAAGATCTATTTTTGATGCAAATATTTTTTTAAAGGGAAAAAATTATTGTTGATACAAATATTTTTAAATTAATGATTAGGTTACAAATATTTTCAAATAAGTTACAAATATTTTATAAATTTGAATAAGTTACAAATATGTTATATTTTATAAACGGAGAAAAGTTTACTGTTAACTTATTTTATAAATGGAAATAAATTATAAATATGTTATAAAAGAGAAAATACTATTGTTGATACACTTATTATAATAAAGGGAAATAAGTTACAAATATTTTAATAAATTAAAAAAAAAATATTGTTGATACAATTGTATTTATAAGCTGGAATAAGTTTTAAGTATTTTTATAACCGGGGAAAAAGCTATTGTTGATACAATTGATTTTATAAAAGGGAATAAATTATAAATATTTTTATAAACGGAAAAAAGTAAAAGTCTAATGTTGATACAGTTGATTTTATAAATCGGAATAAATTACAAATATTTGTATAAACAGGAATAGTCAACTATTCATACAATTGATTTCATAAATGGGAATGTAATACCCCGATTCTCCAACATCGATTAATTACCATTTAATTGGTTGAAATATTAATTAGAAGGCACATTGGGGTTGATTCATATTAACTAAGAAGGATTGTTAATAAGAGTTAGTGGAGTGGTTAGAATAAAAAGGGATTATTGGAATTTGACTAAGTGGCAAGGTGGTAATTTCCACTCAATTGGAGGGCTTAATTGACTTATGTATTGCTTGCATGTGGACATAATGGACATTGGAATTTATTTGCATGAGCTTAAGTGTTGTTTGGCTTACAAATCAGATTTTTGTGGTTGAAGTGGAGTAAGAGAAGCTTATGTTCTTCCTTATCATCTCCATTTTCACAACTCTTGGTACAGCTCTACTAAAACGGTAATATCTCTTTGCTCGTAACTACGATCGTAACGATTCTGGTCTCGTTGCAAAGCTAACGAAATTCTCTTCAATTTGCGTATAAGGTTCATGCTTATAGCTTGTTTATTGAAGGAGATAATTGCAATTGAAGGTAAGGGGCTGAAGCTGAATTTGGGTAGAAGTGTGATTACGGGTTTGATGAAGATGAAGGAGGAACTTTGGCCATGATAGGAGTTCAAGGACTGCAAGTATGTCATCTCAACCTCCATTTAAGCAAGGTGAGTCCTTAGATAGTGACTTGGGGGATTTGTATGTAAGGGTTTGTGATTGGGATTTAGGGATTGTGAGATAAATTGACCAATCTATGAATCTAAACATGTTTTTATGATGTATGATGTTTGTTTAGGTTCCAAAGCATATTGTCTTAGTGTTAATTGTGCATGCAGGTGGTATGAAGGGGGTTAGAACACCCCATAGCAGAACTGTGCGTTTCTGCATTTTTCTGTGTTGCTGGTGATCCGCTTAGCGGGATCCCGTCCGCTCAGCGGATGCTGATTGAAACAGAATTTTCTGTTTTTCCCTTGGAGTGCAGTCTGGTTCCGTGGCTTGACCCGGACTCCTCCCCGACTAATATCGCACGTTGGAAATTGTGTGTGATGTCCGATACTATGGAAATTTGAGTTTATCTAGTTATTATTGTTATGCATAAAATTGAATAGTTATTGTTATAAACGTTAATTCTATGTTTGAGAATGAGATACAATATATGTGATGAATATCAACACAATTATTCTTGAATCTTATTTTCCTATGCTTGATTATGAAATGCATTATGTGCTGGAATATGGATGATCATTGATACCCGTTGTTTCGGTTAAACATTCGGGATTGGTTGCATTGTGTGATTGACGCTTGTTATGCGTGTGGTATGCTAGAATCGAAGTGGGCCACTACTAGGTGGTAAGGCACCATTGTGTATGGACTAGTTTCCGATAATACCATTGCAAGTGTGCTTGTGGGAGTCTTTATGGCGTGTCTCACATGGAGAATACACCTTGGCGTTCTTGGTATGATTAACACACCTGAGCTACCATTGCAAGTGTGCTTGTGAGAGTCTTATGGCGTGTCTCACCTGGAGAATACTCCTGGCGTGCTTGGTATGATGGAGTTGTGATGCCAATTAGGCGATATCACTTAGATAACTCACCTCTAATGGTGCCATGTAGGCTACAGTGTTAGGCTCCTACCCGGTTGGGCTTGTACAGTCATTTAGGCGTGTCACACTTGTGATAACCATATTGCGTATGGATGGTGACGAGGTCGTGACGCCGTGTAGGCAAGGTCACCGCAGTAACTCGTCACGGATGGGATTCCATGTAGGACCTATCTGTTTCATCTAGCGATGGTCTTGTGCGAGTCTTCTTGATGACGGGAACTTGGTGACTCACCGAGGGTGTGTGTGCAGCCTTGGTAGTTTGGTTGTTGCCACTTCTGGATTCCCCGTACATGGGTATGGGTCTGCATACGTGTTTGTTGTACTATTTGTGTACTTGTGATATGATGACTCCTATGGTGGATGATTCATGTGTTTGCTCCGTTCGTATACTGGATGTGAGGATAAACCCCGAATCAATGGTGGATTCGTTTTCGGATGCATGTACCCTGTAGAACCGAGTGGACCCATAGGATAGGCGGACTCACTGAGATTTAGTAATCTCACCCCAATCAACTTATCTTTTTCAGGTGCAGTTTAATAGTGGTTGGTCATAGCAGGTTTGGACTGAAGACTTGGAAGTGGTGATGGCTCGGAGACCTCGTCAGATCTCATTTTCCGCTGTGCAGATCCATTGAAGACACGTGTTTTGTAATTCTTATTAGAATTTCATGTTGTATTTTATATGGATCTTTCTATATCAATAGCTTTTGTATGTACTCAATATCAATTTTAACGTTTCATGCATAATATACTAGTCAGTTATGTATGGGATGTTACAGGGAATAAGTTACATATATTTTTATAAACGAAAATAAGTCTATTGTTGATACAAATATTTTTATAAACGGAAATAAGCTACAAATATTTTTATAAACAAAAACAGTCTATTGTTGATACAATTTTTTTTTATAAATAAAAAAGACTATTGTTGATACAATTATTGTTATAAACGAAAATAAATTGCAAATAACTTTATAAACGGGAGAAGTCTACTATTAATACAATTATATTTATAAACGTGAATAAGTTAAAAATATTTTTATAAATGCGAAAAAGTATATTGGTGATACAATTATTTTTATAAACAGAAACAAGTTACAAATATTTTAATAAATAAGAAAAATATACTAATTATTTTTATAAAATTATTTTACCCAGCGTTGGATCAAATAAGTGTTTTTATAAACGGGCTCTAAGTATTTTTATATTGGATCAAATAAGTATATGTATAGTGTTGTTATATTACTTTAATCAATATATAAAGGTTGCTACATATTTTTTTGTTTATATTTGTGATTATGTCAATGTTTATGATCCGTAAAACAAATTTAAAAACTGACAAATGACATATTGCGACGTGTAATTATTGTTTTAGTTAAAGAGCTAAAATTTGGATGTATTATTAGCTCTTACATCGTTAACTATTATTTAACATACTACATGTTTCATTTTTATTCTGATAGTCATCCAATTAATATGTGTATTATTTAAATATATACGGAATAACTTTATAAGATAGATCTTATCCACGTAATATTAAATCCAAACGGCCCCGTGCGATAGCACGGGTATCCCGCTAGTTTTTCCATAAAGATTATTAACCTATGACTTGTTGATGTATTTTTCAGAGACCAAACTTGAGCCATTTTATGAAACAGAATATTCTATTCATCATATTGATGAAAGTTTGATAATGAAATGGAACAGAACTGGACTGCATGAGTCTTTGAAGTTTCCTTCCCGGAACACATTTATTCTAGGAGAAGATTTTGGTGGTGTTGGAGACACCGGCCCATTTACTACCGGTGGAGACACGGGGGATTCTCCAAAGGTTTTAGTTGATGAAAATAGGTTAAAACTTTGGTACTTAAGAGATAACAATATTAAAGTTCCACGGGCCGCAATATGTCTAGCATTACATTTGAAGTCAGCATTTGAAACTCCTAGAAGTTCTGCATTATCCAAGTTATTCCTGGATTTTCTTGACAGTTTGAATGATGTGTTATTTAAGGTGAGTAATTTATTTTGTTTATAAAAAATATCCATATATCTTGTTTATCAAAAAAATATATGAAGTTTATTTATTATTTATGATGTCGTGTTTGTGTAGGCTAGGAATGCAATGATGGACACAAAAATCAAGTTTTCCAATACTATGATTGAGCTTAAGATTTTTGGTTACAATAAAAAGATTCTGAATCTATTATCTAAGATTTTGTTGCCAATTGTTTCATTTATGCCAGATGTTTAGGTGGGTAACAAGTATGCTTGAATAACCACCTATTTAGTGTTAATTTTTTGTCAACTTGAATGTATTTGTTTCAAATTTTTCTTCTTCTCAATTTAAAGTTAGTAAAAAGGGATTTGGAGAGAGTATATGGGATGATGGGGATGATATTTTTGACAATCTTTTTGGTGAAACATTTTTATAAACGAAAAAGATCTATTTTTGATGCAAATATTTTTTTAAAGGGAAAAAATTATTGTTGATACAAATATTTTTAAATTAATGATTAGGTTACAAATATTTTCAAATAAGTTATAAATATTTTATAAATTTGAATAAGTTACAAATATGTTATATTTTATAAACGGAGAAAAGTTTACTGTTAACTTATTTTATAAATGGAAATAAATTATAAATATGTTATAAAAGAGAAAATACTATTGTTGATACACTTATTATAATAAAGGGAAATAAGTTACAAATATTTTAATAAATTAAAAAAAATATATTGTTGATACAATTGTATTTATAAGCTGGAATAAGTTTTAAGTATTTTTATAACCGGGAAAAAAGCTATTGTTGATACAATTGATTTTATAAAAGGGAATAAATTATAAATATTTTTATAAACGGAAAAAAGTAAAAGTCTAATGTTGATACAGTTGATTTTATAAACCGGAATAAATTACAAATATTTGTATAAACAGGAATAGTCAACTATTCATACAATTGATTTCATAAATGGGAATGTAATACCCCGATTCTCCAACATCGATTAATTACCATTTAATTGGTTGAAATATTAATTAGAAGGCACATTGGGGTTGATTCATATTAACTAAGAAGGATTGTTAATAAGAGTTAGTGGAGTGGTTAGAATAAAAAGGGATTATTGGAATTTGACTAAGTGGCAAGGTGGTAATTTCCACTCAATTGGAGGGCTTAATTGACTTATGTATTGCTTGCATGTGGACATAATGGACATTGGAATTTATTTGCATGAGCTTAAGTGTTGTTTGGCTTACAAATCAGATTTTTATGGTTGAAGTGGAGTAAGAGAAGCTTATGTTCTTCCTTATCATCTCCATTTTCACAACTCTTGGTACAGCTCTACTAAAACGGTAATATCTCTTTGCTCGTAACTACGATCGTAACGATTCTGGTCTCGTTGCAAAGCTAACGAAATTCTCTTCAATTTGCGTATAAGGTTCATGCTTATAGCTTGTTTATTGAAGGAGATAATTGCAATTGAAGGTAAGGGGCTGAAGCTGAATTTGGGTAGAAGTGTGATTACGGGTTTGATGAAGATGAAGGAGGAACTTTGGCCATGATAGGAGTTCAAGGACTGCAAGTATGTCATCTCAACCTCCATTTAAGCAAGGTGAGTCCTTAGATAGTGACTTGGGGGATTTGTATGTAAGGGTTTGTGATTGGGATTTAGGGATTGTGAGATAAATTGACCAATCTATGAATCTAAACATGTTTTTATGATGTATGATGTTTGTTTAGGTTCCAAAGCATATTGTCTTAGTGTTAATTGTGCATGCAGGTGGTATGAAGGGGGTTAGAACACCCCATAGCAGAACTGTGCGTTTCTGCATTTTTCTGTGTTGCTGGTGATCCGCTTAGCGGGATCCCGTCCGCTCAGCGGATGCTGATTGAAACAGAATTTTCTGTTTTTCCCTTGGAGTGCAGTCTGGTTCCGTGGCTTGACCCGGACTCCTCCCCGACTAATATCGCACGTTGGAAATTGTGTGTGATGTCCGATACTATGGAAATTTGAGTTTATCCAGTTATTATTGTTATGCATAAAATTGAATAGTTATTGTTATAAACGTTAATTCTATGTTTGAGAATGAGATACAATATATGTGATGAATATCAACACAATTATTCTTGAATCTTATTTTCCTATGCTTGATTATGAAATGCATTATGTGCTGGAATATGGATGATCATTGATACCCGTTGTTTCGGTTAAACATTCGGGATTGGTTGCATTGTGTGATTGACGCTTGTTATGCGTGTGGTATGCTAGAATCGAAGTGGGCCACTACTAGGTGGTAAGGCACCATTTTGTATGGACTAGTTTCCGATAATACCATTGCAAGTGTGCTTGTGGGAGTCTTTATGGCGTGTCTCACATGGAGAATACACCTTGGCGTTCTTGGTATGATTAACACACCTGAGCTACCATTGCGAGTGTGCTTGTGAGAGTCTTATGGCGTGTCTCACCTGGAGAATACACCTGGCGTGCTTGGTATGGTGGAGTTGTGATGCCAATTAGGCGATATCACTTAGATAACTCACCTCTAATGGTGCCATGTAGGCTACAGTGTTAGGCTCCTACCCGGTTGGGCTTGTACAGTCATTTAGGCGTGTCACACTTGTGATAACCATATTGCGTATGGATGGTGACGAGGTCGTGACGCCGTGTAGGCAAGGTCACCGCAGTAACTCGTCACGGATGGGATTCCATGTAGGACCTATCTGTTTCATCTAGCGATGGTCTTGTGCGAGTCTTCTTGACGACGGGTACTTGGTGACTCACCGAGGGTGTGTGTGCAGCCTTGGTAGTTTGGTTGTTACCACTTCTGGATTCCCCGTACATGGGTATGGGTCTGCATACGTGTTTGTTATACTATTTGTGTACTTGTGATATGATGACTCCTATGGTGGATGATTCATGTGTTTGCTCCGTTCGTATAATGGATGTGAGGATAAACCCCGAATCAATGGTGGATTCGTTTTCGGATGCATGTAGCCTGTAGAACCGAGTGGACCCATAGGATAGGCGGACTTACTGAGATTTAGTAATCTCACCCCAATCAACTTATCTTTTTCAGGTGCAGTTTAATAGTGGTTGGTCATAGCAGGTTTGGACTGAAGACTTGGAAGTGGTGATGGCTCGGAGACCTCGTAAGATCTCATTTTCCGCTGTGCAGATCCATTGAAGACACGTGTTTTGTAATTCTTATTAGAATTTCATGTTGTATTTTATATGGATCTTTCTATATCTATAGCTTTTGTATGTACTCAATATCAATTTTAACGTTTCATGCATAATATACTAGTCAGTTATGTATGGGATGTTACATGGAATAAGTTACATATATTTTTATAAACGAAAATAAGTCTATTGTTGATACAAATATTTTTATAAACGGAAATAAGCTACAAATATTTTTATAAACAAAAACAGTCTATTGTTGATACAATTTTTTTTTATAAATAAAAAAGACTATTGTTGATACAATTATTGTTATAAACGAAAATAAATTGCAAATAACTTTATAAACGGGAGAAGTCTACTATTAATACAATTATATTTATAAACGTGAATAAGTTAAAAATATTTTTATAAATGCGAAAAAGTATATTGGTGATACAATTATTTTTATAAACAGAAACAAGTTACAAATATTTTAATAAATAAGAAAAATATACTAATTATTTTTATAAAATTATTTTACCCAGCGTTGGATCAAATAAGTGTTTTTATAAACGGGCTCTAAGTATTTTTATATTGGATCAAATAAGTATATGTATAGTGTTGTTATATTACTTTAATCAATATATAAAGGTTGCTACATATTTTTTTGTTTATATTTGTGATTATGTCAATGTTTATGATCCGTAAAACAAATTTAAAAACTGACAAATGACATATTGCGACGTGTAATTATTGTTTTAGTTAAAGAGCTAAAATTTGGATGTATTATTAGCTCTTACATCGTTAACTATTATATAACATACTACATGTTTCATTTTTATTCCGATAGTCATCCAATTAATATGTGTATTGTTTAAATATATACGGAATAACTTTATAAGATAGATCTTATCCACGTAATATTAAATCCAAACGGCCCCGTGCGATAGCACGGGTATCCCGCTAGTTTTTCCATAAAGATTATTAACCTATGACTTGTTGATGTATTTTTCAGAGACCAAACTTGAGCCATTGTATGAAACAGGATATTCTATTCATAATATTGATGAAAGTTTGAAAATTAAATGGAACAAAACTGGACTGCATGAGTCTTTGAAGTTTCCTTCCCGGAACACATTTATTCTAGGAGAAGATTTTGGTGGTGTTGGAGACACCGGCCCATTTACTACCGGTGGAGACACGGGGGATTCTCCAAAGGTTTTAGTTGATGAAAATAGGTTAAAACTTTGGTACTTAAGAGATAACAATATTAAAGTTCCACGGGCTGCGATATGTCTAGCATTACATTTGAAGTCAGCATTTGAAACTCCTAGAAGTTCTGCATTATCCAAGTTATTCCTGGATTTTCTTCTTGACAGTTTGAATGATGTGTTATTTAAGGTGAGTAATTTATTTTGTTTATAAAAAATATCCATATATCTTGTTTATCAAAAAAATATATGAAGTTTATTTATTATTTATGATGTCGTGTTTGTGTAGGGTAGGAATGCAATGATGGACACAAAAATCAAGTTTTCCAATACTATGATTGAGCTTAAGATTTTTGGTTACAATAAAAAGATTCTGAATCTATTATCCAAGATTTTGTTGCCAATTGTTTCATTTATGCCGGATGTTTCTCGCTTTGAGGTGGGTAACAAGTATGCTTGAATAACCACCTATTTAGTGTTAATTTTTTGTCAACTTGAATGTATTTGTTTCAAATTTTTCTTCTTCTCAATTTAAAGTTGTTAAAAAGGGATTTGGAGAGAGTATTTGGGATGATGGAGGATGATATTTTTGACAATCTTTTGGTGAAACATTTTTACAAACGAAAAAATCTAATTTTTATGCAAATATTTTTAAAAAGGGAAAAAATTATTGTTGATACAAATATTTTTAAATTAATGATTAGGTTACAAATATTTTCAAATAAGTTATAAATATTTTATAAATTTGAATAAGTTACAAATATTTTATATTTTATAAACGGAGAAAAGTTTACTGTTAACTTATTTTATAAACGGAAATAAATTATAGATATTTTATAAAAGAGAAAATACTATTGTTGATACACTTATATTAATAAAGGGAAATAAGTTACAAATATTTTAATAAATTAAAAAAAAAAATTGTTGATACAATTATATTTATAAGCTGGAATAAGTTTTAAGTATTTTTATAACTGGGAAAAAAGCTACTGTTGATACAATTATTTTTATAAAAGGGAATAAATTACAAATATTTTTATAAACGGAAAAAAGTAAAAGTCTAATGTTGATACAGTGGATTTTATAAACCGGAATAAATTACAAATATTTGTATAAACGGGAATAGTCAACTATTCATACAATTGATTTCATAAACGGGAATAAGTTACATATATATTTATAAACGAAAATAAGTCTATTGTTGATACAAATATTTTTATAAACGGAAATAAGCTACAATTATTTTTATAAACAAAAACAGTCTATTGTTGATACAATTTTTTTTATAAACAAAAAAAGACTATTGTTGATACAATTATTTTTATAAACAAAAATAAATTGCAAATAACTTTATAAACGGGAGAAGTCTACTATTAATACAATTATTTTGATAAACGTGAATAAGTTAAAAATATTTTTATAAATGCGAAAAAGTAAAGTGGTGATACAATTATTTTTATAAACGGAAACAAGTTAAAAATATTTTAATAAACAAGAAAAATCTACTAATTATTTTTATAAAATTATTTTACCCAGCGTTGGATCAAATAAGTGTTTTTATAAACGGGTTCTAAGTATTTTTATATTGGATCAAATAAGTATAAGTATAATGTTGTTATATTACTTTAATCAATGCATAAAGGTTGCTACATATTTTTTTGTTTATATTTGTGAATATGTCAATGTTTATGATCCGTAAAACAAATTTAAAAACTGGCAAATGACATATTGCGACTTGAAATTATTGTTTTAGTTAAAGAGCTAAAATTTGGATGTATTATTAGCTCTTACATCATTAACTATTATTTAACATACTACATGTTTAATTTTTACTCCGATAGTTATCCAATTAATATGTGTATTGTTTAAATATATACGGAATAACTTTATAAGATAGATCTTATCCACGTAATATTAAATCCAAACGGCCCCGTGCGATAGCACGGGTATCCCGCTAGTTTTTCCATAAAGATTATTAACCTATGACTTGTTGTATTTTTCAGAGACCAAACTTGAGTCGTTGTATGAAACAGAATATTCTATTCATCATATTGATGAAAGTTTGATAATGAAATGGAATAGAACTGGACTGCATGAGTCTTTGAAGTTTCCTTCCCGGAACACATTTATTCTAGGAGAAGATTTTTGTGGTGTTGGAGACACCGACCCATTTACTGGCGGTGGAGACACGGGGGATTCTCCAAAGGTTTTAGTTGATGAAAATAGGTTAAAACTTTGGTACTTAAGAGATAACAATATTAAATTTCCACGGGCTGCGATATGTCTAGCATTACATTTGAAGTCAACATTTGACACTCCTAGAAGTTCTGCATTATCCAAGTTATTCCTGGATTTTCTTCTTGACAGTTTGAATGATGTGTTATTTAAGGTGAGTAATTTATTTTGTTTATAAAAAATATCCATATATCTTGTTTATCAAAAAATATATGAAGTTTATTTATTATTTATGATGTCGTGTTTGTGTAGGGTAGGAATGCAATGATGGACATAAAAATCAAGTTTTCCAATACTATGATTGAGCTTAAGATTTTTGGTTACAATAAAAAGATTCTGAATCTATTATCCAAGATTTTGTTGCCAATTGTTTCATTTATGCCGGATGTTTCTCGCTTTGAGGTGGGTAACAAGTATGCTTCATTTATGCCGGATGTTTCTCGCTTTGAGGTGGGTAACAAGTATGAGGGATTTGGAGAGAGTATTTGGGATGATGGAGGATGATATTTTTGACAATATTTAGGTGAAGCATGTGTATCCAAATTGTGAAAAGGAGAGTTATCTCAATGAATTGTCACTGAAAGATATGGAGGATTTTATTCTCGATGTGCGTTCTAAGGTATGAACGAAAATATTTGAATTTTGGTTTTTGATTGTGTTAGGTCAATTAAATGTCTAAGGTGCATACATGATTGATTGAGCATTTGTAATTTTTTTTCTATTATTTCTTTTGCTTGACTTCCACTTTCCCCTTGTCATACCCCAAAATTTGCCCGATCAATTCTCGTCTAATAATTTATCAAGGGTATTAAAATTAAGAGTCATAGGGTTTAACATATCTATTGTTAAACCCACGCTCTTATAAAACTATTTTTATTTACTATTGGGGTGTAATTAGCAGGTATTTTGGGCCCAAAACCAGTCAGTCCATTTATCTTATCACAAGGGTTTTCATTTTAATAAATATTATTAAATATTATTACTGACTCTTATTAGAATTTTAGTATTATTAATTTTAATATATTAGTATTAGGTTTATTATTATTTAACTAATTATTATTATTATTTTATTATTATTAATTTCTAAAAATGACAAAATTTAAGTTTTTTTCTTTTGTGGGTTTTAACTTAATTTTCTATCACTATAAATAGGACCTTTGACAATCCTATCAAAGACCTTTTTTCACTTTCACGTATTTTTTTCACAAATTCACACACACCCAAAAACTACACTTTTCACACAACTACGTCTTCTACGCTTTTTCTCTTCTCCCTTCGAGGGTTTGTCGTAGGGTTTGTCTTGAACATCCCTAATCCGCCATAGTCGATCAACTGACAAGAGCTGACAAACTCTTTCCCCTTTCAAACATAATTTTCAAACCACTCAAACACGATTTCAAATCATTCAAACTCAATCACAGACTCAAACATTTTTGGCCGATGATTAATCTATGAGGCCTCCTTTTTGAAAACCTTTTTTTTCAAAACCTTTGGCCAATGATTTAATATGAGGCCCCTTTTTAAAAATATTTTTTTTGGCCAATGATGAACATCTGAGGTTTTCTGTTGAATTTTAATGTTTTTTTTTATCTTTTAAAGGTTTTTGGCCAATGATGCATTGAGGCAGTATTTTTATATACTATACACGTATTTTGGTTTAGCCATGGTCATTGTTGTCTTGGTCTGACAATGACCTTATCAAAGCCTGTGAGGTTTTGCCCTTTAATGACCTTATCAAAACCTTTGAGGTTTTGCCCTCTTTGCCATACATGGTCTTTGGCCTATAGTCATTGTTGTCTCGATCTAACAATGACTCTGTCAAAACCTTTAAGGTTTTGCCCTTTTGGGCAAAGGCTAACTTTTTTTTAAAATCTATTAGTGAACAATTATCAAACCTTTTTTTATAAAACCTAAACCTAAAGATTAAATGGGTCCCCTTGAGTACAAGGGAGGCAAAGGGTGCCTAACACCTTCCCGTTGCCTAATTAACCTACTTACCCAAAATCTTAATTTTTCTTTAATTTTAAAGTTTTACCCTTTTCCTTTGAATAAAAGGGTGTGCGGCTCTAATTTTTTAGGCAGGTTGCTACACCCCTTCAAGCCTGCACTCCCAATAACAGTTCCACTCTAATCTGCCATCCTCCACTCTAACCGAGTCTTTCACCAAAATATTCTTGTCAATAGTTAATCCGTACAGCTCCGGATAAGTGCTTTTTATGGTTCTACCATCCAACCATGGATCCTCCCAAAATAGAACTTCTGATCCATCCCCTACAACTCGGAAGTTTTTTAGCTATGATTTCGCTGGTTTCTTTTGCTGTCAGAGGTGTTGGCTGTTCTGGCAGTGGAAATGGATTTTGGTTCAACAACTAGGTCGGTTAATTCCGGGTTTAATTGAGCAAGTCTTCTTTTGTGTAGCAATTGCTGCGTTTTTCTGGTGCAGGTGGTGGGAGTTTTTGCGTTTGGAGTCAGTGTTCCCGACTGTCTCTGGGGGTCCTGCTTCTAAAGGTCTGCTGCTAGATGTTAGGTTCTGAAGTATAGGTGTGGCTCGGCGGCTGTTGCGTGGTTGGTGGGGTTTGTGTTATCTTGTTGCGTATCTCTGTTGCGAAGTTTTTTTGTTTGGTTCTGGTGTTTACCAGATGAAGCATTGGGGTTTTTCACATTATGCTGGAACTTGACCTCAATCGAATGTCGTGGATGGAAGTTTGTGCAGTCTTGATGCTGTAGTCCTAACTTGTGGGAGGGAGGAATAGGAATATCAGGCTGCGTCGTCGTTATAAATTTCGGTATGGATTAGCGTAGCTGTTTCTTACATATCCCGGTGCGACATTTTGGAATCACTTAGAAGTCTAAGATTGAAAGAGCTTTAAAAACTGTCCTGGAATGCAATTTTCTAGGTCAAATACAGTTAGAAATTGGACTGGATAATCTATGCTTATAATTTGGAGTATAACTGGACCAGAATGTGAAGAAAGCTCAATTAGTGTTTTGTGTTTTTTCTGAACAAGTAAGATCAAAGCCGGTATAACTGCATCCTTTTTCTGTTTCACTTTGTCGGGCCATCACGTCCGCATATGGAATCGGGTCGGAGGCTGCCGCAGTTCAATGTGGAAATGCCAACATATTCTGAATTCTCAAGTGTGCATTTAGTCAATAGCAAATTGGATCCGGGTGGTAGCATATGGATCGTAGTTTTGGTGAAGGGGTAGCCGAGCTGAATTACCGCAACAATTCGTACAGATCGAGATCGAAGTGGGTTACTATCAGATTTGGCTCTCTGCATTGCTCTTGTTTCTCTAGTTGCAGGTCTGCTTCAGCAGTATCTACAGCCGAAAGCTGGTGCAGACGCATCGCAGGAATTTCAGGTTGTATATCGGGATTGGTGGTTTTCTGCTGTGGTGTAGGGGCTTGTTTATGGTGGTGTATGTATCAGATAGAAGGTTTGAGTGTCTCTGCAAAAATTTAGGTTGTTGGCATCAGTTGGATGTTGATCATTAATTTCGTTTCGGGCCTGTGCTTATGTTTATAGTAGTATTGGTGTGTCTATCTTTTCTGCATCATTTTAGCTTTAAATTGGTGATGTACCTATCTGGAATGTACCTATTTGTAGTGGCTGAATATTAGTGGCATGGCTTATGCCTCTGAATGTTTGTAGTTATTAATAAAGTTTTGAAACTCATATCGTGTTTAATTTTGTTCAGGCATTTATTGAGGGACTTTGCTGCGGAAACATGACAGAAGAAAATGCAATGAACATTTGCAATTTGATTAAAGGTATTTTTAGTCAGGCTGAATTACCTAAACCTTCAAGGCTTCGTGAGCAAGTTATATGTCTTCATGCCAATAAAAATTTTGTTATGAGTAGTTTTGAAGCAGCATCCACCAAAGTTCAGGTAATTATATGTTCTTTTAATTAACTTTTTTCTTCAATAATATTTGAAAGTTTTATTTTATCACATGTTTTGTTTTTGCTCTTGTTATGTATACAGCTGTATTTTCAAGTTGGTCAAAGACTCTTTAATTCACCCATATCGATAGCTCTCTTAGAGCTCTTTGCCAGGATAGTGGACAATCACTTTATTGAGGAGTTGAGGTGATAATCTATTTTGAAGTGTTTTTATTTTTATATATATATATATATATATATATATATATATATATATATATATATATATATATATATATATATATATATATATATATATATATATTTGTTAACCAAGATGATAGACTAAAATTATTAGTATTTGTATTCGTAAAAATAAGAACAAAAAGAGTATTGGTTATTACGTGGAAAGTTACATCAACCTAAATCATGATGTATGGGGATTTATATTCAGCGTGGTAGCACCTTTTCACGAGGCAAGGCAAGTACAGCGTATCATCCAAGAATATGTAGATGACTTGGAAGTTTTCTTTGTAAGTGTCTCTTATCTAAACGATTATAATTATTTTATAATAGTGTTATGTTACAAACATGTTTAAGAGTTTAACATAATTTGTTTTATTGTAGTTTTTTTAGAAGTGTCTATGATATAATATGTTTGTATTTATTGTATCAAATTTGGAACTTATAGGAAAATTTACATGAAGATGTGTTCAAGACCTACATAGCTAGTTTAGCATACACTCTGTTAAAGAATGGTTCTCTCAAACAAAAAACCAAACAACTCTGGAAAGAAATAAACATCTATAGGTATTTTATATATTTCCAACTCTTGTGGTTCACTTTACTTAAAATTATTATACTATTTAACTCTTTAATTTCACTTTCACTTTCAGCTGTAAGTTCAATTTCACACAGGAGGTGATTGGAAAATTGAAAGATATCACAAAGGCATATTTAATCCAATTTCATAGAACATATTTTAAAAAATCCTCTCCAGAATGTAAATGGTTGTGGGTCACCCATTCAGTTGTTGAGGATTTCCAAGTTGTTGAGGATGATGAGGTTGATGAGGATTGCCCAGTTGTTGAGGTTGATGAGGATTGCCCAGTTGTTGAGGATGATGAGGTTGATGAGGATTTCCCAGTTTACTTAGTTGATGAGTGTGATTATTATTATTTGGTGGCTGATTCCAGAGCAGAGATTGGGGAGGATGATGATGACATGATTGATGCTCAAGATGATGATTATGTCGAGGTTGTTCCTAAAAGGGACTTCCAATATTACGATTGAGGACAAATTCTATAGAACTCATGTTACTGTTTGGTTATCTTGGATTTACAAATTACTGTCTTAGAACTTTTGAGCTCATTTTTTAGAACTTTTTTAGACGATGATGATTACTTTTTTTAGAAATTTTGAGCTCATTTTTTACATTCAACAACTTACTGTATGGTTATTTTGGATTTACAAATTTTATTAATGATTCGATCCATGAATGAATCCGTCAAATCTTATGTCCAAGAGTTTCTATTGGTGTTTCGTCAATTGTTAGATCCTAAGGGGTAGTCGATAGTGATGTATGTTGCTATGAAAATGGTGCTATGATAAATGGTTGATACTTTAATGTGTTGGTTGATATGATGAATTTGAAAATATTATGATGATAAAATGTTGTAACTATAAAGTATTGAATGTTGTTAATGAATTCATTAATGATGATATGATTTAACTACTAATGCACATAGATAGAGGTAAAACAAGGCCTTGAGGTAAAGTTATGTAGAATTTCTCATGTAAATAACCGTGAAAAAATGTTTTATTTACATATAATTGTCCATCATGTGTTGGTGAAAGTAAAGGCATCTAGTTCAAGTTTCATAACATGGTTCCCAGAGCTAGAGCTAGATTGGCAAGCTTGGTTATAGGTTTTTGGTTAGGTTGTGGATGAAATTGAGAGGCTCAATGTTTTGTAAGAGGGAGAGCAATTTTGATAGGTTAAGACGAAGAAAAGGGGAAATGGAGTGTCATGAGACAATGTTGGTTATGGGCTCTGGTGTGGAAGGAGGTTAAAGTAGTTATCTTGAAGGGCGGGTTTGGCAGGTGAATTGTCTTGTGGCAGGAGGTATAGGAGGCTTAATAGTTACTTCCAAGATTGAACTAGAAAATCCTAAGGCGCTTTGTGCATAATTTCTTAAGAAAAGTGTTTGAATGTTGTTATGAGTGTAGAAATTGACTAAGAAAGTGACTTTGTGAAGGCTTCAATTGTGTCATGTTGAAGTCATTTATGGTAATACTTTCTTCACCAAAAAGGTTAGGATAAAAATAAGATTACAAGAAAAAGAGAGACAAATACTTAAAAAGGAAGATATAATTAAAGAGCATGGCTGGATGGATCTCTCTTTTCCTTTTTTGCAATTTTATGCTTCGTGGGCACATAAACAGCAACAGCTTCATGAGAATCAACGACCACCTCCGAAGCAGCAACAACTTCATGAGAATCAACGTCCACCACCTCCGAAGCAGCAACAGCTTCATGAGAATCGACATCCTCCGAAGCAGCAACTGCTTAATGAGTATCGACAACCTCCGAAGCAGCAACATCTTCATGAGAATCGACAACCTCTGACAGAGATGATCTTGTAATATCCTATTTATTTTCTATTTAGTTAGAATGTAACTAAATGGCATCATGGTAAATAAAGTCTAGTTGGGGGGTATTGTGGTCATTGCACCTAATACTAAGACTTAAGGGTATGTTTGGCTAGAGACTCATTCCACTTTGTGAACAAAAAACACAATTTGTGGAGAGTAGAAGAAGAAGAAACGTGAAACAAGAAGGAAGAAGAGGAAGACCCATATCACAACTTCACCTTCTACCTTGCATGCTCCTTTGATTCAACAATATCCTTCATCTATTCCTGATTTTCGCAGCTCCTACTGCTCCTATTCAAGGTGAGTCTCATAGATAGAGACCTTGGGGTATTCTATGGGGTTTATGCCATGTTTGGGGTTAAAGGCTTTTTGAGAGTAAATGTTCAATGATCTTACAAATTGCATGTTTAACCCTCCATTCTGGTAATAATGAGTATATGCATGTTTACTATAGCTTATTATTTGATCATCAATGGCTGCATGTAGAAATTTGGGGCTTGGGGACCCCAAATGCGTTTCTGCATTTTGCTGATTTTGCAGAGTTCGCTGCAGCGAACTTTCATTCGCAGTAGCGAATGATTCGCTGTAGCAAACTGTGTAGCGAATAAATTTGGGAGTTGAACTGATTTATTCACTATAGCGAACTTTCATTCGTTGTAGCGAATCAGGGCTTCGCTGGGAGTTCGTGTAGCGAACTAACCTGGATTTGAATAAGTTTGCTTCTGTTCGAGTTCGCTGTAGCGAACAGAAGTTCGCTGTAGCGAACTAGTCTGATGCAGAATTGATATTTCTCCCATTTGAGTGCAGTTTCGTTTCGTATCGGAATCGAAGGCCTCTTATGACTTGTATGGCATTCTGATGTGTGTTTTAGTTGTATATGACCATGATATGACTGAAATCCCTTGGATATGCTTGCATGTTGTGAAATACAAATTGTGTGGATTATATTGTGGCATTATTATTATCGATTTCATTTGTTCCGGTTGAACACTCGAATGTGATTGCCTGTGTGATGGCTTATACTGTGCCGTGTGATCTCGGTGATGTGTGTATCCTTGAATCGGAGTAAGCTTAAGCTACTAGGTGGTAAGTCCTGTTTATGGACTTAGTTCCATCATTACCGTTGTGATGTGCTTGTGAGGGCCTACGGGGCGTATCCCACTCGACGTTAATTCATCTGCGTTCTCGGTATGTTTTGCACACCTGAGCTACCAGTGCGATATGCTTGTGAGGGCCTACGGGGCGTATCCCACTCGATGTTAACATATCGGCGTGCTTGGTATGGTGGAGAAGTAATGTCATGTAGACAATATTACTTCCGATTCACCTCTAATGATGCTACGTAGGCAAGGTCACTAGGCTTTCGCCCGGTGGGCTCGTATTGTCAAGATGGCGTATTTGCACTCGACGTTAACTCATTTGCGTATGGACAATGATGGGGTCGGACGCCACTTAGGCAATGTCACGGCTGTAACTCATCTCGGATGGATTCCATTTAGGAGGAGTGTAATACGGTGAACTGACTTTATCGAAATGTCGCGGTAAGCAAGAGTCACCATCGACTTTTATTTTATCCAAATTAAATAGAAAGGCTAAAAGAACAAGAAAAAAACCTTTTTAAAGAAAACTTAGTTCGGGTGGTAATTTATGCAAAGGGAAGGATTAAGGCACCCTTTGCATCCATGGTTATCCATGGGCCCTTAATTGCTTTGCTCTTTGAAAAGAAATGTAGAATAAGAGAATACGGACTTTAGCTCGTAAATGAGCGTAGCCTTATTGAAGGTTTATGAAAAAAAGTGTAGAAAAAGAATTTTAAACCAGAGCAAAGCAATTAGGGGCAATTACCTGGTTAGATGAAAAATGTTCTTTAGCCTTTCAGGGTGAAAGGGTCTATCCATACCATAAGAGGGTAGGAAGTCTTTCGTTTGGATGTTAACGGGTCATCAAGATATCGTTCGCCATAAGACTGTCCCATGCCATAGAGAGGCAGGTAGTCTAAGGGAAGGATCAGAATAGCCTTTCGTTTTGGCAACCACAGAGGAGACCTCAGTCCTTCGTAGGCAACTTCCGAGGGACGAGATCATATTTAGTGTATCGAAGGCAGCATCATTAGGGACTTATGATCTTTGCATTAGTCGAGGCAACATGACTGAGGTATCCTCGTATTCGAGGGACACGGCTATTCTGCAAAAAACACAAGGCAACAAGGCAACAGGCAACAAGAGGGGTACCATAAAAGGTGCGTGGGTGCAACAATCACGTGATTAATTTAGCAATTATCTTGTAATTAATTATTCTAAATTCAATTCAAGGTTACCACTCCCTAGGATTACTAACCACACAAAAATATGGGGAAGGGGAGAAAGAAACCAGCGGATCAATAATGCAGTAGGTATGACGTAAGTAATAATTTAAAAGAAAGAAATTAAAATAAATTAGGTTTCAGGGTTACCGACTAATCGAGCTTTGACCGGCTGACTAACCCTGAACATTGGAAAAAGAAAAATAAACAGAAGGGTGAGTGTAGGAGAAGTTCAATAGCATTTAAGGGTAAACCCTAATTCAAGGCAAAAGAAAAAAAAGTAAAATATTATTAAATTAAATAGGGATTCAGAAACTTAGCTTTTTGATTGGCGTGTCGCGTAGGCGGAAGAACCCTGATGGTAACCCTGAAACATTGCACAAAGAACGGGAAGTTTTTTTAGTGTATTACAGATTCATCGACTATTAATACAAACCCTATTTTAACCAAAAAGACGAACAAAATATAAAATGATATTAAACAAATCCTATTTTAGCCAAAAAGGCGAACAAAATATAAAATGATATTAAACAAGTCCTATTTTAGCCAAAAAGGCGAACAAAATATAAAATGATATTAAACAAACCCTATTTTAGCCAAAAAGGTAAACAAAATATAAAATGATATTAAACAAGTCCTATTTTAGCCAAAAAGGGGACAAAATATAAAATGATATTAAACAAACCCTATTTTAGCCAAAAAGGCAAACAAAATATAAAATGATATTAAACAAACCCTAAAAGGTTAATGAAACCAAAGGTTCGATTAAATAGGTAAACCAAAATAAAATTTAACATTTATAGGGTTAAACATGATATTTTAAAAAATAAAATTAAAATTAAAGAATTATAAAGAAAATCGAGTTTTCGATTAAATAAAATAAATAAGGATAAAGTCGTTATAAAAAATCAAATTTTAAATAAGTAAAAATAAATGAGAAAAGAAATTATAATAAAAGGGAAAAGAAATAAGTAAAAACAAAGTATTTATATTATTTAAAGGATAAAAAAAAAATAGGAAACTTAGCTTATGATCAGGTGTGGCTGATCCTGGGGTGTCCACCATGGAGCTTCATCCTGAAGGCGTTTGATCCTTTGTCCAGTAGATCCGGCGGTGAAGAAGCGAAGGTGCGCCATGAACGTGCGATGGCAGGCTGCATCGGATCCTGTGAACAACATAGAAAGCAAAAAAGAAACAAAAATTGTCTTGCGTCGAGATCCAACCCCAAACACAATGGTTAAGAACGTTTCACTCTTACCACCTGCGCCATGCTTTGTTCCTTGTCATTGAAATAGAACCAGGTTAATATATTCTCAAATTAGTTAGAAAATTTCAAAAAATCACACACAGCGCACGCAGGGGCCTTCTTCCCCGTGAGAACTTCTGAAACGGGCACACTTTTGCCCACGTTTTCTTATGCGTTGCCATAGGTTCTGCAAACATCGAAACTCAACAATTCAAGTTATAAATCCAAATCAAAGACATGTATCAACTGGAAATCGTCCCCTGAAGCCCATGGTGCCCTTGGTTTTGACTAATTTTTCCTCTAACTTGAATTCCCAATTTGAAGCTATGTAAACCTAGCAATGGTGGATTTTGATTCCTGCAACTAAAATCCAATTAAACTATCCAGAAAGCACAGAAACAAGATTAAGAACACAATCATATAATCAAAACATGCTGAATATGCGCATAAGTATGAATTCGATCCCAAAAATTTTGGGACAAACCGTGACCGTACTGCTTACGTTTTTTTTAAGCTTGAATGGGGTTCCTTTTTGCAGCCAATCCCTCTCCCCTCATCAAAACGTGTTTTTAGTACTTATAGAGAGTACATTAGGTCACTATAACTTGGGCAAATCTTGTTGAATCAAAGATTTTAATTTTGTTAAAAATTTGATTTTCAATTCTTTCTAAAATCAACCAATTTGTACTTTCTTGTATCAATCTCAATCTCCATAATTTTAAATCAAATACTTTGTTTAATGGATGATTGAATTTGATTAAATATGTATATCCTAATCAAAATCTTTGATTTTTATTTGATTTACATGAATTATAATTCATTTTAAATGAATAAAAATCCATATAAAATTAAATAAAACTCAAAAATTCGTGGGACCTGGATTAGATACTTTGGATAACTTGTAGAACAATATTGGGCCAAAAAAGATTGGGTCCCTTTGCAAGAAAGTTCAATTTGAAGCCTTTTATTTCACATTTTTCCCTTTGAAATCGTCCAACTTTGACAAGGCATATCTCCTTCAATTTTTAAGATATGGAGGAGTTCTAGGACTTTTTGGAAACCTCAAGATGTCCTCCACAAGCCACTTTGGAAGCTTTTTCCCGTTTGAAGAATTTATCTTGATGATATGGGCTTTGACAAAAAACTGCTTTTGGTTGACCTTCAAAAAGGACCTATAATCTTTTGATCCATATCTCTCAAATGAAGCATTTTTAGACTTGGCATGTGAGAGAAAAAGTTGTAGAGAATTCAATTTCCTTCAAATTGAGCTTTGGATGGGAAATTTCTGATGCTCCATGTGGAAATTATGGCTGGTCAAAGTTCAGTTGACTTTCTCCTATGAAAACCCTAGTTTAGAAACTTTTGAATCTATTGATTTATGATCTTTTCTTAATGAACCATGATCAATTATTGATCAAATGGTGAATGATACTTAAAAATAAGGATAATGACAAAAAAATCAGGAGTTTTGACTGTACTTTGACCACAGTTGACTTTTAGGTCAAATCAGTCGACTATTGACTTTCTGAGCAACTGAGTGACTAATCCTTTGAATTGAGGCCTGAATTTTGTCATGGAGGTAATTTGGAATATCATGAACCATATGAAATGCCTTGGAGCTTTTGATCCATTGATTTTCTTCAGAACAATAAAAACCCTAGTTTCTTGGACCATTGTTTAGGAGGGATGTCTCTGAGTTATTGTACCTTGATCTGAGTTTGAACAAGAGGAATGAGATGGGCAAATTTTGGGGTATGACAAGGAGTATCCGATTAGTCTTGCGATGTGCTTGTGCAAGTCTCTTGATGCGATGTACGGGTGTAACTCACCCAGAGTGTGGTTTGGCAGTCTAGGTAGACGGGTAGATTCTACTCCTGGATTCCCCGTACATGGGTGCGGGTCTGCATACTTGTTTGTGATGGCGTTGAGCCTGTTGTTGTTGATGCCTATTTGGATAGTTATGGGACTTCCATTGATGGTGTACCCTTGTTTGTACTTGTACCTAGCCGTGAGGTAACCCGGATTCTCGGTGGATCCGTTGATTTCATGTTCCCTGTAGAACTGAGCGAACCCGTAAGATAGGGAGACTCACTGAGATTTAGTAATCTCACCCCATTCCAATTATTATTTTTTTCAGGTGATTCGAGGCAGGATCGTGGAAAGAGTAAGATGGCTTAGCTTTGAGATGGTGTTTCTTGGCGTTACGTTCTTTTGTAGTTCATGATCTTTTGTACTAGCATCTTTTGTATTCTGGATATGTATTAGTACTTGTTGAGAACCTATGTTTTTGGCCATGACAGTTTGGGCTTTTGTACTTGTACTTATACATTATCTATTTCGCTGCTTATGTTTATGATTTTTCGAGTACCATTTTAATACCATATACGTATATCCTAGGAAATGTATGTATGGGGTGTTACAGTTGGTATCAGAGCAGGTCGAACCTCGGCTTTGCCACGAAACATCATAAGTCAACATAATTTTGCCTCATATGTGTAGTGTGGGCATGATTCCTTATGTCCTACTTATGGCATTAAGCCTGATCAACTTGATTCCGTGTGTAGGACAAACAGGAAGATGGCTGATCGACGCAGAGGTCCTGGAAGGCCCAGGACGAGGAATGTGGAGACTGAGCCTGAAACTGAGAATGCGGGTGTGCCTTGGATGCAGATAATGCAACAAATGCAGCAGCAGAATCAAATGATGATGCAAATGATGCAAGGCATGCAAGGGAAACAACCAACCGCTCCTACTCCTCAGGCTACAGCAGGGCCTGATTTTCGTGTCTTCTTTCGGATGGATCCGCCAGAGTTCTTGGGTGGCTTAGATCCTGTGATTGCTCATGATTGGTTGTATGGCATGGAGATGATATTTCAGGCCATTCAGTGCACAGAAGAAGAGAAGGTAATCTTTGCTGCTCAGAAGATGAAGGGACCGGCAGGTAGATGGTGGAATACGGAATCCACGTATTTCACTAATCAAGGAATTCCAAAGGATTGGCAACATTTCAAGACAGCTTTCTTGAAGAAGTACTACCCCAACAGTGTGCGTGCTTTAAAGGAGCGTGAGTTTTAGTCCTTCAAACAAGGCAACATGTCGGTGTCTGAATATGCTGAGAAGTTTGAGGACATGGCTGCCTATTCCAGACAAGCAGCTTATGCACCAGATGAGTTGTGGAAGATTGATCAGTTCCTCATGGGGATAAATGCTGATATTGTACACAGTGTGTCTCAAAGGGAGTTTACCACCTATGCTGAGTTTTTGAGGCAATGCTATGTTGCTGAGAACACATTGAAGAGAGTCCAAGATGAAAGAGAACAAAATAAGCCGGTTCGTAGGGAACAAGGAAGGTCGAGACAGCATTTGAAACCCCGCAATTCTCCAGCTATGAAGAAACAGGTTTATGGAGATCGCTCTACTCAGCCTCCCCGATGTGGTAGATGCAAGGCGAACCACTTTGGGAGCTGCAAGCCAGATCTTGTGAAATGTTACAAGTGCAATCAGTTAGGACATTTTGCAAGGGAATGTACAGCCCCGGATGTTCCTGAAAAGACTAAAGGTCGTGTTTACACCTTGGATGCTAGGAAGGCTCAAGGAAACACCAATCTTGTTGCTGGTACGTGTTTTGTTAATAATCAACCCTTGTTTGTATTAGTAGATTGTGGAGCGACACATTCTTTTATCTCTTATCATTGTGTGCGGAGGCTTGGTTTTGAGACAAGTTGTCTTCCAAATCCTATGGTTATTTCTTCGGCCACTGATGATGTAGTAGAAGCTCGAGAAATTTGCAAGGAGTGTTCTATTACCTTCAATGGTCGTAGATTCTTGATTGACCTCATTTGTCAACCGCTTAAGAAGATCGATGTAGTACTGGGTATGGACTGGTTGTCAGCTAACTCGGTGTACATCGGTTGTAAAGAGAAGGCTATCTTCATTCCTGCTGAGGAGACTACACCAACCGATGCCATTGAACATCTTCTATAAGGTACGGTTAACATGATCAATTACCTTTTTGTTCAAGAGAAGTCTTTCCTCTTGGTTCTTACGTCGGACTCTAAAGACAAGAAGAGTGTATTGGAGATTCCGGTTGTGTGTGAATTTTCCGATGTATTTCCTGAGGATGTTACTTCTCATCCGCCTGAAAGGGAAGTTGAATTCTCTATTGATCTTGTTCCGGGTACCGCTCCATTTTCGATCGCCCCTTATAGGATGTCTCCTGCAGAGCTAAAAGAGTTGAAGAGTCAGTCAGAAGAGTTGTTAGCGAAACACTTCATTCATCCCAGTGTTTCTCCATGGGGAGCCCCAGTCTTATTAGTGAAGACGAAGGATGGTAATATGCGTTTGTGCATCGACTATCGTCAGCTAAACAAGGTAACCATAAAGAATAAGTACCCTCTACCGCGGATTGATGACCTTCTGGATCAATTAAAAGGAGCCTGTATGTTCTCGAAGATTGACCTAAGGTCGGGATATCATCAAATTCGGGTTAAGAGTTCGGACGTATCGAAGACTACTTTTAAGACGAGATACGGTCATTACGAGTTTTTGGTTATGCCATTCGAAGTGACTAATGCTCCTGCTGTCTTTATGGATTACATGAACCGAGTGTTCCAACCGTATTTGGATCGGTTCGTGGTGATCTTCATAGATGACATCTTGATCTACTCTCAGACTATCAAAGAGCACATGGAGAATTTGAGGATTGTGTTGTCGGTTCTTCGAGAAAAGCAGTTGTTTGCGAAGCTTAGTAAATGTGAGTTCTGAATGTCTGAAGTCAAGTTTCTTGGACATGTCATATCTGGCGGCGGCGTAGCTGTAGATCCTTCAAAGGTGGAAGCAGTGATGAATTGGGAACGACCCAAGAATGCAACTGAAGTCCGTAGTTTCCTAGGCTTGACAGGTTACTATCGGAGGTTCATTATGGGCTTTTCCAAGCTAGCATTACCGCTGACCAGGCTTACAAGGAAGGAGGTTTCGTTTAGTTGGAATTCAAAATGTGAGAAGAGTTTTCAGAAACTCAAGGAGAAATTGACTACTGCTCCAGTGTTGGTGATCCCAGATCCAAACCGATCTTATGAAGTGTTTTGTGATGCTTCTAAGAAAGGTTTAGGTGGAGTGTTGATGCAAGATGGACAAGTCGTAGCTTATGCATCTAGACAGTTGAGATCTCATGAAGAGAATTATCCTACTCATGACCTTGAACTCGCTGCAATTGTGTTTGCACTCAAGGTGTGGCGACATTATTTGTATGGAGTTCACTTTGAGATGTTTAGTGATCACAAGAGTTTGAAGTACCTCTTTGATCAGAAGGAACTTAACACGCGTCAGAGGAGATGGATGGAGTACTTGAAGGACTTTGACTTTGAGTTGAAGTACCATCCTGGTAAAGCTAATAAGGTAGCGGATGCCTTGAGTAGAAAGGAGATAAAAGTTGCAGAACTCATGATGTTGGAGTTTGGCCTTATGGAGAAGTTCAGAAATTTGGATTTACAATTTGAGCGGGCACCAACGGGTGTGTTGATCAGTAACTTGTGTATTGAGAATGAGTCGCGGGAAAGAATTTGTCAAGCACAATGGAATGTTGTGGAGTTACAAGCAAAATCAAACCTACCAGGATTTGTCTGTGCGCATGATGGACTCATTCTTTTTGGACAAAGGATGTGTGTGCCCAATGATGCGAAATTAAAGAGATTAATCCTGGACGAGGCTCACAAGAGCAAAATCACCATCCATCCCGGATCGACCAAGATGTATCAAGACTTGAAAGGGAGTTTTTGGTGGCATGGTATGAGGAGAGATGTGGCTGATTATGTAGAGCAGTGCATGATATGTCAACAAGTGAAGATAGAACACCAAAGGCCCGGTGGTATGCTACAACCATTGGATGTTCCTGTCTGGAAGTGGGACAGTATATCAATGGACTTCGTTGTGGGACTACCTCGAGCCTTAGGTGGCCATGACTCAATATGGGTGATAGTGGACCGTTTGACTAAGTCCGCGCATTTCTTACCGGTTAAGACGACTCACAAGGTTTCTCACCTTGCAAGGCTTTTTGTAGTGGAGATTGTGAGATTGCACGGTATACCTTCTAGCATTGTTTCGGATAGAGATCCAAAGTTCACTTCCCGATTTTGGAAAGCTTTTCATCAAGAGATGGGTACAGATCTGAATTTGAGCACTTCTAACCACCCTCAGACAGATGGACAAACAGAAAGGACTATTTAGACCATTGAGGATATGCTGAGGGCATGTATCTTGGAAATTGGTGGAAGTTGGAAAGATAACTTACCTTTGATAGAATTCGCGTATAATAACAGTTATCATGCGAGTATCGGTATGGCCCCATACGAAGCCTTGTATGGGAGGAAGTGTCGATCACCGCTGTGTTGGTCTAAAGTTGGTGAGAAAGGAATTCTTGGACCGGAGATAATTCAAGAAACCACAGAGAAGGTTAAGATTATCCGAGATAAGATGAAACAAGCCCAAGATCGACAGAAGAGTTATGCGGACAAACGAAGGAGACCGCTGGAATTTGATGTAGGAGATCATGTGTTCTTGAAGGTGACTCCGAGGTTGAGGTTGAAAGGACCGTTTAAGACGCACAAGCTTAGCCCAAGATACGTGGGACCTTACTAGATCATGAAACGGATAGGTGAAGTCGCATTTCAATTAGCGTTGCCTCCTTCACTATCCGGGCTGCATGACGTATTCCATGTGTCTCAGTTACGGAAGTTTGTGCCGGATTTGTTTCATCCTATCCTACCAGATACGATTGAAGTAGAACCAGATCTTTCATTCCAACCGAAACCGTGTCGTATTCTGGAGTATGCTAGTAAGTCTTTGAGAAGCAAGGAGATACCTCTTGTCAAGGTGTTGTGGGAAGAGTCGCGTCCTGACGAAGCTACTTGGGAGCTCGAATCAAAGATTTTTCAAATTCGAGGACGAATTCTATTTAAGGGGGGAGAATGTAATATCCTATTTATTTTCTATTTAGTTAGAATGTAACTAAATGGCATCATGGTAAATAAAGTCTATTTGGGGGGTATTGTGGTCATTGCACCTAATACTAAGACTTAAGGGTATGTTTGGCTAGAGACTCATTCCACTTTGTGAACAAAAAACATAATTTGTGGAGAGTAGAAGAAGAAGAAACGTGAAACAAGAAGGAAGAAGAGGAAGACCCATATCACAACTTCACCTTCCACCTTGCATGCTCCTTTGATTCAACAATATCCTTCATCTATTCCTGATTTTCGCAGCTCCTACTGCTCCTATTCAAGGTGAGTCTCATAGATAGAGAGACCTTTGGGTATTCTATGGGGTTTATGCCATGTTTGGGGTTAAAGGGTTTTTGAGAGTAAATGTTCAATGATCTTACAAATTGCATGTTTAACCCTCCATTCTGGTAATAATGAGTATATGCATGTTTACTATAGCTTATTATTTGATCATCAATGGATGCATGTAGAAATTTGGGGCTTGGGGACCCCAAATGCGTTTCTGCATTTTGCTGATTTTGCAGAGTTCGCCGAAGCGAAGTTTCATTCGCTGTAGCGATATGTGTAGCGAATAAACCTGGGAGTTGAACTGATTTATTCGCTGTAGCGAACTTTCATTCGTTGTAGCGAATCGGGGCTTCGCTGGGAGTTCGTTGTAGCGAACTAACCTAGATTTGAATAAGTTTTCTTCTGTTTGAGTTCGCTGTAGCGAACAGAAGTTCGCTGTAGCGAACTAGTCTGATGCAGAATTGATATTTCTCCCATTTGAGTGCAATTTCATTTTGTATCAAAATCGAAGGCCTCTTATGACTTGTATGGCATTCTGATGTGTGTTTTAATTGTATAAGACCATGATATGACTGAAATCCCTTGGTTATGCTTGCATGTTGTGAAATACAAATTGTGTGGATTATATTGTGGCATTATTATTATCGATTTTGTTTGTTCCGGTTGAACACTCGAATGTGATTGCCTGTGTGATGGCTTATACCGTGCTGTGTGATCTCGGTGATGTGTGTATGCTTGAATCGGAGTAAGCTTAAGATACTAGGTGGTAAGTCCTGTTTATGGACTTAGTTCCATCATTACCGTTGTGATGTGCTTGTGAGGGCCTACGGGGCGTATCCCACTCAACGTTAACTCATTTGCGTTCTCGGTATGTTTTACACACCTGAGCTACCATTGCGATATGCTTGTGAGGGCCTACGGGGCGTATCCCACTCGACGTTAACATATCGGCGTGCTTGGTATGGTGGAGAAGTAATGTCATGTAGACAATATTACTTCTGATTCTCCTCTAGTGATGCTACGTAGGCAAGATCACTAGGCTTTTGCCCGGTGGGCTCATATTGTCAAGATGGCTTATTTTCACTCGATGTTAACTCATCTGCGTATGGACAGTGATGGGGTCGGACACCACTTAGGCAATGTCACTGCTGTAACTCATCTTGGATGGATTCCATTTAGGAGGAGTATCCGATTAGTCTTGCGATGTGCTTGTGCAAGTCTCTTGATGCGATGTACGGGTGTAACTCACCGAGGGTGTGGTTTGGCAGCTTAGGTAGACGGGCAGATTCTACTCCTGGATTCCCCGTACATGGGTACGGGTCTGCATACTTGTTTGTGATGGCGTTGAGCCTGTTGTTGTTGATGCCTCTTTGGATAGTTATGGGACTTCCATTGATGGTGTACCCTTGTTTGTACTTGTACCTAGCCGTGAGGTAACCCGGATTATCGGTGGATCCGTTGATTGCATGTTCCCTGTAGAACTGAGCAAACCCGTAAGATAGGGAGACTCACTGAGATTTAGTAATCTCACCCCATTCCAATTATTATTTTTTTCAGGTGATTCGAGGCAGGATCGTGGAAAGAGTAAGATGGCTTAGCTTTGAGATGGTGTTTCTTGGCGTTACGTTCTTTTGTAGTTCATGATATTTTGTACTAGCATCTTTTGTATTCTGGATATGTATTAGTACTTGTTGAGAACCTATGTTTTTGGCCATGACAGTTTGGGCTTTTGTACTTGTACTTATACATTATCTATTCTGCTGCTTATGTTTATGATTTTTCGAGTACCATTTTAATGCCATATACGTATATCCTAGGCAATGTATGTATGGGGTGTTATAGATCTGGAATTAGAATTGTTATCTGACATATCTGCTGTCTGCGACACAGATCTCGATGGAGTTAATTTATTGCAAATCTCGGAAGAACAAGTTGCAGATTGAGATGCAGTTTGTCTCAGACGACATAGTATCGGTACTGGAGGATAATTTTTCCTTCGTCCCTTTGGTTTATAACCTGGTTTAAAAGCTTTAGCAACATCATGGCCAATATAACGGCCATACTTTTATTTTCCGGATCCTTTTTTATTTTTTATCGGCTTCGGCCACACCATTATACCTTAAACTTTTTCCTTCTCTTCCGTATGTCTATTATTAACTGTTATTTATAGTAGGCTGTTAGGGTTTATAACCATGTTTATGGGTTGGGTCAATCCAAACAGGCCCATAGTTGGTTTTGGGTCAAAAGCTTATTAATACCTTTTTTATAAAAACAATTTTTTTGGTCTTGGAGTAAAAACGTGCCTATAATATTAAGAAAAGTCAATTTAAGATAAGAAATTTTAACCTAATTCGCAGTATATACATACTAGTATAAATATAAACTCAAGGTACTACCAACAAATATTAAAGTGTACATGTGTATATTTAGATAAAATATGTAAAATTTTAAAGTTTATATATTTTTTAAAAAAAGTTATGTTGAAAACTATGCATTTGATTCATATATTTAACTAAATACATTAACTTTTGCAGATCCAAATGTATATGGTAAAAGGGATAGGAAAGAGTGTTACTAAAATTTAAGAGAATTTCTTTCTTCACCTCTCTATGGGCTGACCCCAGCGAAAACTCCTAAATACCCCTACTTCGGAAATACATTTCTGAAATAATTTTTTTTCCAAATTTTCCCAGAATTCGGAAATGCATTTCCGAAATTCCATTTTTTGGGATTTCGGAAGTACACTTCCGAAAAAAAGCAGAAGTTTTGAAGTATAGAATTATTTTGAAATGGTGGTTTAAAATTAAGATCTTCAAAGATTTATACTATTTATTAGTTAATAAATTGACAATAATGTTTCTTATGACAAATATATCGATTTTAATTATAGGAAACAACTATTTCAAATTTTGGACCGATCAAATAAAACATCTTATAAATGGAATATTTTAGAATAAAAAAAGATATTTTAATAATTTTGGAAATTTTTTATATTGAATTAATAATGATACACAAAATTAGAATGAATTTATTATATTAGAATGACCCAAAAACTGTCATATTCAGTTCATTTTATTTCTATCAATTAATATTTTTTTTTTCATTTTGATGCTTTGTTTCTTTATTCTTTTGAATCTATCAACTATTATTTTTAGTATATTAAAAAAATTATAAATTTTGATTCCTCTAAATTATTTGCTACTATTTTAATTAAAATTTTTTTTTCAAAGTTTCACGTGGTGCACTTGTGTATTTCAAATGATTTTTTTATGACATTTCATCAATACAAATTTAAATTATTATTAGTTTAATAATTTTCCTATTTAAAATTTAAATTTTATTAATTTATTTATAAATTTGAGTTAAGATTTAATTGTTAAAATTAAAATTTTAATTGAATTTTTTAATAAGTTTTATTAGTTTTAGATATTTTAAAATTAACGTAATAAATTTTAATTAAAGTTAAAATTATATTTTGTAATTAACTATTAAACAATTTATATTTATAATTTAGCTATTTTATGATTAACGTAATAATTTTTAGATAATCTCAATAGTTTAATTAAATAGTTACAATTTTATAAATAATTTATTTAATAATTCAATTATTTACTTTTTAAATAGTTAATAATAGTTAAAAAATAAATTAATAAAGATTAAAGTTATAAATAATTAAATTAGTAAAATAATAATATTTTAAAGTTTTATCAATGGTATATAAAATACTCACGGTACTTGTATATTCAGTATATATATATATATATATATATATATATATATATATATATATATATATATATATATATATATATATATATATATATATATATATATATTGATTAATTTATATATTCTAATGATTATTTAATGACATATCATTGATAAAATATATATTAAAAAAATAAATGAAGATTAAAAAATAAACAATTAAATTAAGAAAATAATAATATTTTAAATTTTTATCAAAATGAAAAGAATTAATATTTAAAAAGAAAAGATTGAATGATTATTTTTACTAATTTAAAGTTTTATGTATAGAATTAAAGTACCAAAATTAAAAGAATTAGTAATTGGCAGACATAAATATAATTAAATACAATTTTTTTTAAAGAACACTTAATCTAATATTGGAAATTAATCAATTAATTTTATTAGGCAATTTTATATATATATATATATATATATATATATATATATATATATATATATATATATATATATATATCAATTAATTTTAATCTAATCTTGGTAATTATATAATTTTAATTAATACAATTGATTCACTTTGATTTTTGTTTTCTGTATCAGACAATATTTCGGAAGTGTACTTCCGAAATATTCCAGGGGAGGTGAATTCGGAAGTGCATGTCCGAATTCACCTTTTTATTGGAAAAAAAGGGTGTTTTCGGAAATACATCTCCGAAAACACCTTTTTTTTCATAAAAATAAAGTGTTTTCGGACTTCCGAAATCAATCTTTTTTCAAAAAAAAGTGGTTTCAAAAATGCATTTCTGAAATATAGGGGCATTTTGGATTTTCGCTGGAGGTGACAAGAAGGTTGAGAAGTTGATAAAGAAATTTCCAAATTTAAAACTCCTAAGTAGCATGATCCCCCTTATATTTGCTTTCATCGAAAGATAAACTCGAGTTAATCAATGCTAAGTGTTAAAGTATAAAATTACACTTACTTCTGACTAGGAGTGAGAATAAATTAGGTCAATTGTCAATTAAAAGTGTCTATGGTCTAATTTACACCGACTTAGATTTATTCAAATTATTTTAAGAAAATGCGTAATTTTTTTTATAAACATATTTATTTAAAAAAATTATGACACATGCTATAAAAAAATTATTTAAACTTATCATATCACCTATTTAAATGAATATGAATGATAATATTATTTTATATTTTATATTTTGAATTAAAATACATTAATAAAGCTTAGTTATCTAGAATAAATTACGAAAATAAGCTGATTCAACAATGTCATAAGTTTTTTTATATAATGTTTCTCAAACTAGTATCACACATGTTATTAGGTAAACTCGAATAAGTCAATGCAAACAAAAATTTAATCTTATTGATCTTTTCATTTGTTAGTCTATTTAAACATTAGTTGAATTACTTATTTATAAATGTTCAAACAAAATAGACTTTTAAGTAGGTTTATAGGCTAATTGATCATTCGAAAAGGCCATCATTTGGTCTAAATATTAGTCTATGACAAACTACAGATCAGATTTAGACTTTGAATTTTTTAGCAGGTGAGACTCATGCTTGGCAAAACCTAGCTCAACCCAGTCTATTCTCACCCCTACTTCCGATTATATTTCAATAAAAGATAATTTTCATAAATCAAAGTATTAAATTGACATGAGAAAATTAAATGTCCAAGTAAATAAAAAAAGGTTTTCGTGACACATTAAGACAAATACTCCATGAAATATAATAAGTGTAAAATCTGTTATTTTCTACTTAATGTCTTATTTTAATTAAATGTATTTTATAATTGAGTGCCTCATTAAACCCCCACTCACACTATGTCAAGGTGGTCTTTTCATGCATAAAAATACAGGTTTTATTAAGTCACCCTAAAATCAATCGATTCAATGAAGCTGATGAATCAAATCAATCTTTTTGATCACACAAGATTGCATGTGATTCGATTCAAATGTGGTGTTACCCATTTTCTTTTGGTCATTGTCATACCCCAAAATTTACCCCTCACACTTCATTCATAATGAGTCAACACTCAAGGGTGGCAGCAAGGAGGATCTCTTATGCAAGGTCCCTCTAGAACTAGGATTGAATGCTCTCCTAAGGTAATGGGATAGGTGAAGCCCCAATGAAGTCTCCATGGCTCATCATGCTCTAAACAAAGCACAAGATTCAAATCCAAAAGCTTTGCTCCCTCAATAATCAAGATAACCCATAGTCAACTGTTTAACCTAAAAGTCAATCATAATCAAAGCACAGTCAAAACCTCTCAATTTTGGGTCAAGATCAAGTGAATAAGAGTATAACCATCATTGGATCAAGGATTGATCATGATTCCATTAATAGAAACTCAGAGATGAACAAATACAAAAAGGTTCAAATTAGGGTTTCTTAGGAGAAAGTCAACCCAACTTTGACTGGGCATAACTTTCACATGGAACATCAAAAATCCCCCACTCAAAGCTTATCTTGAAGGAAATTTGATTCTCTACAACTTTGTCTCTCACAAGCCAAATGCTTCATTTAAGAGGTACAAGGCAAAAGATTACAGGTCCTTTTCAAGCATTCTTCAAAAGCAGTTTTTTTGCAAAGAGGATATGATCAAGATAAAAGCTCCAAATGGAAAATATGTTCCAAAGTGGCTTATATAGGACCTCTTGAGGTTTCCAAAAAGTATTAGAACTCCCTCATAGCTTAAAAATTGAATGAGATATGCTTGATCAAAGTTGGGTGATTTTGGAGGACCAAATGTGAAAAAAGGAGGTTCAAATTGGATTTCTTGCAAATAGGCCCATACTTTTATCACTTGAACTTGGCCCATAAGTTATCCAAACATATGCCACGAATTTTTATCACTTTATTTGATTTTTTACACAATTTTATTTCATTTAAAATTGATTTTTAATGATTTAAATAAGTGAGAAATCAAATATTTTGGTAGAAAATATATTTTGGTGATTTCCAATCAACATTAATGGCAAAATATGTTATAATTTTCGTGCTCAATCAAATGGAAAAGATTGATACAAAATTTTGGCCAAAATAGAAGGTTTTGAATCAAAAATAAAATCAATTTCTCAAAGTAGCAAGATTGGATTCAAGTGAAGTTTTGGACAAAACTTTAACCTAATTCTACTCTCCTATAAGTACAGAACCTAAAGCATAGGATTAGGGGACGAAAATTGAGAGAGAGGCAGACTTGCAAAGAACCAAAAATCATCAAAGAAACTCAGATTCGGACTTGGCGATTGTGAGGCTTTTGACAAGAATTGAAGGTGGAAAAAGGTTCACTGAGGAATTTGGAGCGTGTCTAGACAATAGCATAGCATCAACACCCCCAGATTTTTCTCCATTAAGTCAAAGTAAGTCGCTCTGCATCTTGATTCGATTAGCACATTATATGCATCCTCATGATGTTTTGATCATATGTTCTGATTTGTGTTGATGCTCTGATCGTGTCTGAATCGTTTGTTTGAAGTTTATGTGCCTTAAACATGTTTTGCCATTAGAGCCCTATTCGAGTTCTAGGGTTTTAGTTTGGGGGTTTTTATTAGGATTAAAATTGAGGGAAACTGAATACGTGACTGATTTCGCATGGTCTAAATGAGAGGATTTCAGGTGGTGCGAACGATTTATAGGCGTGCAGGCCCTAATTGCTATTTTCGTAGGGGGGGTTTGCTACGAACGGTTTCGTAGCAAAATCGTAGCAACATTTACAGGTTTTTGCAGGTCTGGGGAGGAAGACGATGGCGTGTCAACGTCTGGTTCGTCCATTTGAATTTTAGCGCGCGTTTCCAGTAACCCATTTAGTTGCGTATGTATTGATCTGAGCGCCTTTTATTTTCAAAAGTGTTGTTTGGTTGGAGTGGTTAGTGAGTGCGTTTGGAAGTGGAGGGTCGCAGGTTCGAGCCCTCCCTCCTTCATTATTTTTCTGGAAAAAACTTACTTCTTGATCCAATACATGCGCCTGCGCATAGAACACCATGCATCCCTCAGATCTGACCATTAATCCCCACTAGCCTTAGATCTAACGCCCCAGCCTGTTTCCCCATGCTATGCACCCTAATAATAACCACACCTAATCAAAACCTTAATAAAACTTAATAAATTTTAATTATTTGTTTGTTTTAATTTGAATACTTTTTAATATAATTAATTAAATAATAATTATTTCATAAATAGAATAAATTTATAATGTTTATATTAAAATTTTCAATTTGTTGTTCGTGCCGATTAAATCGATTAATCGCTATGGTCAACAATGTTTTTAATTAAAATGCTATTTAATTAAAATGCAAATTAAATTATATTCGATTAAATGGTTGCAACTATCCTATTGGTTGTGATGATTAATCTTTTCTTCAAATTCTTTATTCTTTTTAATCGAATTAATCGATTGCGAGGGGTAATGATATAAACTAAACTATAAAATTATTAAAAAATACCTTAATTTATTATTAGTGATAATCGAATCAATCGATTAAAATTGGTAGTGATGCAATTTCAAATCTTTTAACTATGGTGATCAAATCTATTGATCATTGCGGTTAATAGTACAAAATCAGGGTTGTACGCCCAAACCTTAAAATACTTCTCAAATCCATTCAAAATTACAAATTATCAAACTACGATAGGCCATTCAAAAAGCCTCTAAAAAACCATTTCAAATCAAATTTCAATTCTAAAGGCGTACAACCCGTCCCCGAACTACGTGGACTCTGATTTTCCCTAAGGAGATACGTAGGCATTTGGCAACAAGGCGAGTCCCCCTCCTCCAAATCTTAATCATTTTCAATAATTAAACTTTTAACCCTACTAATTGTCCATTACCCTTTTTATGCTTTTCTGCCATAACCCTTATCTTTGCAATGTTAACCTTTAGGAAAGGGTTTTGGGTGCCTAACACCTTCCCTTAACCCGAATATAGTATCTTACCCTCAATCTCTCAACCGTTAAAGGTTTCCTATTCGCCTTGGTAGAATAGGTGGCGACTCTCTAAGTTTAAATTTTAGGCAGGTTGCTACAGCTGGCGACTCTGCTGGGGACACTTAATAGTGAATACTATGCTCCTATAGGTTTTGACAGGGTTTAGGTTTGGGCGCATTTTAGGGTTGGCAAACTTGCCATTTTTAGGGTTTGGGGGAGGTTCACCTTTTAATAATTATTAAATTATTTATTTATTTATTTGTTTTTGTTTTTGATTAAATGTTTATTTATCTGCCTTAAAATGTTTACCTATGTTATTTTATGCATTGCTGGCACTTGTTTCTTATGTTATGTTAAACCCTAAGTGTGGGAGTTAACTTTGAGATCAAATGGGGACATGAATCGCCTACGAGTCTCATTGATAACTCCACACGGAGTGGGTTGAGTATTTTGAAATGTCCAAAACGAGGCTTGACTTTGTTGAGGGCTGGACTGGATACTTGGTTGATCTCTCCGAGAACCTACCCCAAAAATTCGAACCTCATGGATAAAATGAGTCGTTCTAAAATCCGAAGAGACAAAAAGTCTCGGAGGCTACGAACGACCCCATGAGACCTTCTAGAACCCCCCATAAAAAGGTTGGCTCCCTAGAGCCCCCTACGTCGAACCTATGAACCTGGGTTTCTTGAAATATTATGTTATATTGTTTTTCTTTGTCTTATATGTTTGGTTGTTTTATGTTTTTTTGTGTGTTGCTATGATTTTTTTTGTATGTTTGCATGCATCATCTCTCATTTGCATCTTCATCATGTTTTATCCACAAAAAAATAGTAAATAAAAAAAATATAATATAAATGTAAAAATATATTCTATTTGGTGAATGTGTAGGAAGGATGAGTACTAAGAAGACCATTGTTCACTTTACCGTTTCCACTCCGGATATCAAGAAGCTGAAAATAATCAAGGAAAAATTACCATCAAGTGCTTTGGATAGGTTTGTAATCCGCTATGGGAATATTTTGGACTTGCTAAGGGTGAGAGTACAAGAAGAAGCCATTACTGCTTTGGTCCAATTTTATGACCCTCCGCTTAGGTGCTTCACTTTTCAAGACTTTCAGTTGGCTCCATTTTTGGAAGAGATGGATGCTACGCTAGGGTTCTCAAAAATTAAAAAAGAGTTCTATACTGGTGTGGGTCAAGAAGTTGACTTTTCAGATTTGGCAAAAGCTTTGGGGTTGTTCGCTACAGAATTGAAGACTAATTACAAAACTGATGGAGATGTGCATGGGATCAAGAGATCTTATTTAGAAAATCAAGCCTTAATGTATGCTCAAAAGAAACAATGGGACATTTGTGGACATTTACTAGCTCTTCTGATTTTTGGAGTTGTTTTATTGCCAAAAAATGTTGATTATGTTGATCCCGCTGCCATTCATGCTTTCACCTCCTTTAAGGTTTATGGAAAGGATCCTACTCCGACTATACTCGCTAATATCTACTATGCTATCCATATGAAGTACGAAAAGAAGAGAGGAATGCTATTTTGTTGTGTCCATTGGCTATATTCTTGGTTGACTTCTCATCTCTACAAATCTAGTTGCTTTATCAAAGAATTGACTAGAAATGATTGGTCTCAAAAATTGAGGGCTCTCAAAGCGGATTCTATTCTATGGTATGCAAAGAAATTAAATTCAAATAAGATTATTTACAAATGCGGAGAATTCAACAATGTGCCATTGATAGGAACTCTTGGTTGCATTAATTATAACCCCATTCTAGCACTACGCCAATTGAGCCATTCCATGGATAAGGAACCCGCCGAACAACGAATAAAAGAATTAATCTTGCATGACAATGGAAAAGGTGAACCAAGAACATGGAAGGAAGTAATTCAAGCTTGGAGGCATGTTCAAAGAAAAGACTTTGGGCCAAAGAATGCAATTGCAAAAGCACCTTACACCGCATGGGTCCAAGAAAGAGTTGGAAAGATTTTGCTTCCTTTTGTTGTGGATCCCGCATACAAGCCTGATTCTCCTAATCCTGTTCCTCTATCCATCGAAGAGATAGAAGGGATAAAGGCTGCCCTAGAGGCATCCCGAAAGGAAAAAGAGAAACTAGAACTTGATTTGCATCAACTTACCAACGAAAAGAGTCAACTACGCTTTGACCTTAAAGAGAAAAACCAAGAACTTCAAGCAATGAAGGAAGAGAATGATAGACAAAGGGGTAAAAGGAAACGTGCAACCGAAGGGTATTTAAGTGCTAATTTTAATTTGGAGGCTCATGATGAGAGGTTGGAGCAAGCTGATGTGGAAATTGCAAGGTGGAGAAGGCGTTATGAGAAAGCTTCCCATGACAAAGCAGAATCCGAGAAAAATCTAGAAGTTGTGGTCTTTGAATTAACTGATAGGACTAAGGATCAAGAAGAGGAAATAAGAAACCTCAAATATGATCTTCAAGAAGCTCGCAATGCTGGACAACAAGAGCGTGCAAGGAGATTAACCATGGAAGAAGCACTTTTACAGCGCACCGAAGAGTATAATAGAGCGTACCAAGCCATGGTATCACTTAGGGAAGTGTTCCCAAGAGAGAAAGAGGTGCATGAGTCAGCCCTGAACGAAAGAGACTATTGGAAAAGACTCTACACAATTGTTTCTACGGCAAGTGAGCATGTGAGCATGGTTCCTAAGATGCTTGAAGACTATGAGAAATATCGTGATGATTATGATAAGCTAGTCTTTTTGTGTAATGATTTGATTCAAGATATTCCAAAGAGTTTGGCAAAAGCGGAATCATCTCTTGTCATCCTTCCCGGAGTAGTCAAAGAGTTCATGGAGCTTTGTAGAGATATGGTGGACAAGTTCCAAGAAGACATCCAAAGGCGTTCTTAGCTTTATGTTATTTCCTTGTTGCTTTTATTTCAAGTACTTTTAATTTGATTTATTTTGAGTATTTTTAATTTCAGTTTCCCTTCCTTTTTTGTAAACCAACAATAAAGTGGTATTTTCTTTCAATTAATAAAGTGTGTTTATTTTCGCATTTACTTATTGTTCCTATAACATTCACCAAATAAATATATGCAAAAAAAAAAAGAGAAGAAAAAAAAGAAGAAAAAGAATAAAAAAAAAAGAGAGAATGTATATTTACTATAATAATGTGGATAAGACATGAACATAGCATAAGCATAACATTCATATCATGCATGTCATATTTAATTACAAAGCATTAAAAAAGAAACTATCTTCATCTCCAGTCACACCATTGCAACTCAACCGCTAATCCAGACAAGATCTCAAAAGAAGAAAGCGATGGAACAACTAGAGCAGAATCAAGCCGCCCTTCGAGAGGAGATAACCCAATTGAAAGGCACCGTTGAGGACCTCAAAGGAGGAATGACACAAATGCTGAGTTTTATGAAGGACCTCAAGGATAAGCAAGATAAGGCTAAAGAAGTTTAGGATCAGTATGAAGAAATACCGGACGATGGCAACCCATTGTTAGGATATGTTCGAGGCTGCGACCCTCATAAGGCAAATGCTCGTTCCTTTAAAAAGGTTATCGCCACCCAGGAATAGGGAGAGACCTCCCAAGAAGGATTTATTCCTGCTACTCAGAAGGAGGGGGCGTCTCGCACAGTTCGCATTCCTGTCAACAATCCCCTTAGGGATGAAGACTACTTGGATCTACAATATGGGGACAACAATGACACAAACCAAGTCCCTCAATCCAAGTTGACTCACCCTAACTCTGGAGAGGATTCAAGGGATAACGGACAAATCAAGGCGCTGGAGGAGAGGTTAAAGGCTGTGGAAGGGTACGACGCCTTCGATGTGGATACTTTTGAAATGAGTTTGGTACCAGATCTAACTATTCCACACAAGTTCAAAGTTCCGAACTTTGAAAAATATAAGAGGCTCACCTGTCCAAGGAATCATCTGCGCATGTATGTGCGGAAAATGGCTGCCTATGCTCATGATCAGAAGCTGATGATACACTTCTTCCAAGACAGCTTAAGTGGGGCATCTGTTGACTGGTATATGCAATTGGAGAAATCTTACATCCGAAGCTGGAATGACCTTGCTAATACGTTCCTGAAGCAATACAAGTACAATCTGGACATGGCGCCCAATCGGATGCAACTGCAGAATTTGTCACAGAAGAAAGAGGAATCATTCAAGGAGTATGCCCAAAGGTGGAGGGAAATAGCTTCCCGAGTCCAACCTCCCCTGTTGGAGAAGGAACTTGTAGACATGTTTATGGCTACATTACAAGGGCCATACTACGATAAAATGGTCGGAAGTGTATCTTCAAGATTCTCAGACTTGGTGGTTATCGGTGAAAGGATCGAGAACGGAATCAAGAATGGGAAGATACAAGGGGCATCATCTGGATCCTATCAGTCAAAGAGGCCCGCTCCTGCCTTCGCAAAGAATAAAGAAGGAGAGACTAATGCAGTGGTGCATCAGGAAACTAGACCTACGATGCAGTTCCCACCGCAACAAAATCGGTTTCAGGGGCCCCAAAGGAGATTTGATCCTCTACCTACTTCCAAAAAGGATATACTGAGATATCTAATAAGCGAGTCTTTGGTGGAGATCAAACCATTGGCACCTCCTCCTCCAGGAAAACTCACACCCAACTACAAAGCTAATGAGAGGTGTGAATTCCATGCCAACTCTCCCGGACACACTTTGGAGAAATGTTGGGCTTTCAGGCACGTAGTTCAAGATCTGATAGAGTCAGGGGCAATCGCTTTTGACAAACCCAATGTGAAGACTAATCCCATGCCACACCATGATGGCACAGTCAATGCCATTGAGGTCGTTAATGAGCAAGAGTTGGTTCAACAAAGGGACTCCCCCATAGATGCACTTAAGAGGTATCTTCTTATAAAGGGGTTTATCCTAGAACATAATGAAGCTTTTAAAGACACTTTGCAGAGGCTCTTGGATCAAGGTTTGATTCAGCTGGAAGAACATTCTGAGGAAGAGTATGTGGCTATGGTGGACAGAAACAAACCATTGATGATACCTACCCAAGGGGCAAGGAAACCATTAATCATTCCGTGTTCTAAACCACCATTGATGATACCTACACAAGAGCGCACTAGAATTATCCCGGTCAAAGAGCCATACCCATCGGACAAGATGAAATCAGTACCTTGGGAGTATGATTCTGGTACTAACTCTGTTGTATCAAGTATTGTGAGACCTGGGGGCATGACTCGTAGCGGTCGTATATTCAAAACTGCACAACCAACGTCTAATGAAAACTTGACACAATCTAGTGATCAAGCTGCTGTGGGACAGAATAACGAGGCTGGGCCCAAGGATAAGGAAGCCATCAATAAAGATGCTGAGGAGTTTTTAGCTTTGATCAAGAAGAATGACTATAGGGTGGTGGATTAGCTACAACAGACACCATCTAAAATATCACTTCTATCACTACTGATACACTCCGAGAAGCATCGAGACACCTTAATGAAGATCCTGAATGCCGCCCATGTGACTAAAGACATAACAGTCAACCAGTTTGATGGGATGGTGGCTAATCTAACCGCTGGGGCATGCCTGGGTTTTACAGATCATGAGTTACCACCACAGGGAAAGGCACACAACAAAGCCTTGCACATCTCTATACAATGTGGAAAGGCTCACCTAGCTAGAGTCCTAATAGACACAGGTTCGTCACTGAACGTGATGCCGAAAGCTACACTTGACAAAATAGCTTTGGAAGGACTTGTGGTTAGGCCAAGTCGTCTGGTGGTCAAAGCATTTGACGGATCACAGAGTCCGGTATTTGGAGAAGTGGATCTCCCTGTCATAATTGGTCCTCACACCTTTTGTATTAATTTCCAAGTAATGGAGATTGAACCAGCATACACCTGCTTACTGGGACGTCCTTGGATTCACGCAGCTGGGGCAGTCACCTCCACCCTCCATCAGAAACTAAAGTTTGTGGATGGAAACTCTGTAGTAACTATTAGTGGAGAGGAAGATATATTTGTCAGCAATCTGGATTCATACAGATATATCGAGGCGGGAGAAGGAGCGCTGGGTACTGCATTTCAGGCACTGGAAATTGCAACTGCTGTTAGATTACCAGTGGAGAAGGTACGAAGGGCGGTCACGTCTTGGAGAGATCTGCAAGACATGGACATGGAAGGCTGGGGCAAGCTACCGGAAGTCGTGGAGAAGAAAGATCGCTTAGGGTTGGGGTACTTACCACCAAGGGTCACAAGCACTGAGAAAGGAGGACAACGATTTCCCCCGATCAAGCAGACTTTTGTGGCAAGCAGGTATGAACATGTGGCTATGGTGATCAACAAGGATTCTCAGGAAGGAACGTCTAACTTCATCCGAGAGATCAGGCCAGGAGAACAACTTCAGAATTGGACAAGTCTGGAGATACCGGAGATAGTTTTTATTTCAAAGTAATTTGCTTTTGTTTTTCATTTCCCTTCGTATTCAAAAAAACAGTAACGCTCACGCCTCGCCCGAAGCATAGAGTTTGTTTGTAAGGGCCCCATTTACTTTCAAAGTTTAAAGCTTATTTAATAAAATTTGTCTTTTGCATTGGTGTTGAAAATATCGTTCCCTCTCGCATTTACTTCTTTCTTTTCGAAAATGACAAATAAATTCTGCGCACGAAAGCACAATCATATCTGCATACTAAAAATAAAACATAAAACATGTGCAGATCACCTTCTAACACTACGGGTAATAATACTGCCGAAACTCTATATAAACTCGGGGCACTCACTAATCAGTCCGAAGAAGAGGATGAGGAAGACGATGAACTCCCGGAAGAGTTGTCAAGGTTAATGGACAAGGAATCCAAAGGTATGCTCCCTCCACAAGAGGCCATTGAAACCATAAATTTGGGTATAGACGAAGAACCCAAGAACATTAAGATTGGGGCAACACTAAACGAGGGCGTGAAAGCGACACTAATCAAACTCCTCCACAAATATGCAGAGATATTTGCTTGGTCATACCGTGACATGCCGGGACTGGATACAAATATTGTCGTGCATAGGTTACCGCTCAAAGAAGGGTGTGAACCAGTCAGACAAAAGCGCAGAAGAGTTCGACCGGATATGGATAACAAGATCAGGGAAGAGGTACTTAAACAATTCGACGTTGGGTTTCTTGCTGTGGTCGACTATCCACCATGGATTGCCAACATAGTACCAGTTCCTAAGAAGGACGGGAAGGTACGCATGTGTGTGGATTATAGGGATTTAAACAAAGCAAGTCCTAAAGACGATTTTCCACTACCACACATAGATGTATTGGTGGACAATACAGCGCAAGCGTCGGTGTTCTCCTTCATGGATGGGTTTTCTGGATATAATCAAATCAAAATGGCTCCCGAAGATATGGAGAAGACAACCTTCATGACCTCTTGGGGTACTTTCTGTTACAAAGTAATGCCTTTTGGGTTGCGAAATGCAGGGGCAACATATCAAAGAGCCATGGTTACGCTGTTCCATGACATGATCCACAAAGAGGTTGAGGTGTATGTAGATGATATGATTGCCAAGTCTGGTACCGAAGAAGAGCATATCACACATCTAAAGAAACTGTTCGAACGCTTAAAGAAATTCAAGCTAAGGTTGAACCCGAACAAATGCACATTCGGTGTAAGGTCAGGAAAGCTGTTAGGATTCATCGTAAGCCAAAGAGGCATAGAGGTAGACCCTGACAAAGTGAAGGCTATACAAGAAATGCCGACCCCAAGGACAGAAAAGGAGGTGCATGGTTTCTTAGGTCGATTAAATTACATCTCAAGGTTCATTTCACACTTAACAGCTACGTGTGAACCCATATTTAAGTTACTCAGGAAAGATCAGCCAATCAAATGGAATGACGATTGTCAAGTAGCCTTCGAAACTATAAAGAACTACTTACAAGAACCATCGATACTCTTACCTCCCGTGCCAGGGAGACCGCTGATCATGTACCTCACAGTCCTCGAAAGATCGATGGGATGTGTACTGGGGCAACAAGATGAAACAGGCATAAAGGAACACGCTATCTATTACCTTAGCAAGAAATTCACAAATTGCGAATCTCGGTATTCACCATTGGAAAAGACATGTTGTGCCCTAGCATGGGCCTCCAAACGTCTAAGGCAATATATGCTGAACCATTCCACATGGTTGATATCGAGAATGGATCCTTTAAAATACGTGTTCGAGAAACAGGCTCTCACAGGTAGAATCGCAAGATGGAAAATGTTATTGTCAAAATACGACATACAATACGTAACTCAAAAGGCAATATAAGGGAGCGTACTGGCAGAACATCTTGCTCACCAACCCCTCGAAGAGTACCAATCTATGAAGTTCGACTTCCCCGATGAGGACATTATGCTAGTAAGAGACTACGAAATACCAGGACCCGACGAGGGACCCGAGCCAGGCTTGGTATGGAAACTTATGTTCGACGGTGCTTCGAATGCACTAGGACATGGTATAGGGGCAGTCCTGACATCTCCCGACGATCGACACTTACCCTTCACTGCAAGACTATGCTTTGACTGTACCAACAACATTGCAGAATACGAAGCATGCATATTGGGGTTAGAAGCTGCAATCGACCTAAGGATTAAACTGCTTGAGGTGTATGGGGATTCAGCGTTGGTAATCCACCAAGTCAACAAAGAATGGGATACCCGAGATGTAAAGCTAATTCCATATCGAGACCTTATACTGGAGTTAATGGCCGAGTTTGATACAATCACTTTTACCCATATCCCGAGGGAAGAGAATCAAATAGCCGACGCACTGGCAACACTTTCCTCCATGTTCAAAGTAACCTGGCCAAACCACGAACCACAGATAACGGTTAGGCACTTTGATGAGCCGACCTATTGTCTCATAATTGAGGATCAATCTGACAACAAACCATGGTACCATGATATCAAAAGGTACTTGGAAAAGCAAGAATACCCAGAGGGAGCCTCTACAATTGATAAAAAGACACTGAGGAGATTAGCGTCTAAGTTCTTCCTGAGTGGAAATATCCTGTACAAAAGGAACTACGACTCGGTATTGTTAAGGTGTGTGGATAAAAGTGAGGCCAAGGAGATTATCAGAGAGGTACACGAAGGAACCTTCGGAACTCATGCGAATGGACACTCAATGGCAAGGAAAATACTGCGGGCGGGGTACTACTGGTTAACAATGGAAGCAGACTGTTTCCAATACGCAAGAACATGTCACAAATGCCAGATTTACGCTGACAAAGTGCATGTACCGCCAAATCCGGTGAACGTGCTGAGTTCACCGTAGCCATTTGCAATGTGGGGGATTGACATGATAGGAATGATCGAACCAAAAGCTTCAAATGGACACCGATTCATACTGGTTGCCATTGACTATTTCACCAAATGGGTCGAAGCTGCTTCTTACACCAATGTGACGAGACAAGTAGTCACTCGGTTCATCAAGCATAACATCATATGTCGGTATGGGGTTCCGAACAGGATTATCACTGACAATGGGTCGAATCTAAACAATAACATGATGAGGGAGTTGTGCGAGGAGTTCAAAATTGAACACCACAATTCTTCACCATACAGGCCTAAGATGAATGGCGCTGTTGAAGCTGCAAATAAAAATATCAAAAAGATAATACAAAAGATGGTGAAAACATACAAGGATTGGCACGAAATGCTCCCCTTCGCCCTACATGGTTACAGAACCTTAGTGCGCACCTCTACAGGGGCAACCCCATTCTCTCTGGTTTATGGTATGGAAGCAGTCCTCCATATCGAGGTGGAGATCCCTTCGTTAAGAGTCTTAGCTGACGCAAAGTTAGAAGAATCGGAATGGGTAAAAACTCGTTTTGATCAGCTTAATCTCGTTGAAGAAAAGCGGCTGACAGCCTTGTGTCATGGGCAACTCTATCAGAAGAGAATGAAGAAAGCGTTCGATAAGAAGGTCCGCCCTCGAACTTACAAAGAAGGTGATATGGTTCTCAAGAAAATACTACTACCTCGACTCGACGCCTGGGGAAAATGGACACCTAACTACGAAGGTCCATATATTGTAAAAACGGTGTTCTCAGGAGGAACATTGGTTCTCACTACAATGGAGGGGGACGGGCTACCACACCCAATCAATTCGGATGCGGTCAAGAAGTATTATGCCTAACAAAGGTAGGGTCACAAGCCATGAGCCAAAGGCAAACTACGAAGGGTAGGGATTCGTACAATTGTCTTTTTCTAAGGTCAAAGGATTACTAGGACCCTCGATAACAAAGGAGTAACGGCAGTATTAATATCATTTCTATTTGTCATTTTCTTTCTTGCATTTTGTACACTCGCCAATTCAAGGCATTATCAATAAAGGCTCTTTTCTTACTACGCTTTTTCCCTCATTTCAATATTACTTGCAAAAGATAAATTATCTTCCTGAGCTTTAACTGAGATTTAACATGAGAAACTTACAAACTCTCAATACAAAAGCAAAAGGATAAAACTACAAAATCTCCGGAGGGCTACATACGCTACACGCCGCGATCATCACGATCTAATACAACTCTTTCACAAAGGATAATATCGATGGACCATTCAAATACAATCCGAACTAGGATTCACAAGCATTCCAAAGGGAGTTAAAACAAAAGAAATGGGTGATTAGGAGATAAGATGTTGAGGTTACCATGCTTATTCATTTGCATACATGTAACATTTACATATATAAATATTCATACATAAACATCACACAAACAGCAGGGGCATATACATGCGCATAATGCATACGTAAAATGCATACACATTCGCAAAACAAAATATACAGGTGAAACTTGTCCGAGCAAGGACAAGAACAACTCCACTGGGGCAGGCAAGTTTGCTATGAGCATAGCAAATAAACCTAATGGTGCAGGTGGATTATCCGAACAAGGATAACTAAACCTAATGGTGCAGGTGAATTTATCCGAACAAGGATAAATAAACCTAATGGTGCAGGTGGATTCATCCGAACAAGGATAAATAAACCTAATGGTGCAGGTGAATTTATCCGAACAAAGATAAATAAACCTAATGGTGCAGGTGGATTTATCCGAACAAGGATAAATAAACCTAATGGTGCAGGTGAATTTATCCGAACAAGGATGAATAAACCTAATGGTGCAGGTGAATTTATCCGAACAAGGATGAATAAACATAATGGTGCAGGTGAATTTATCCAAACAAGGATAAAAGATCTTAAATGGTGCAGGTGAATCTGTCTAAGCCAGGACAGATGATTCGAATGGAGCAGGTGAACTTGTCAGAGCTATGACAAGTAATCCTTATGATACAGGTGAACTTGCTAGAACTATAGTAAGCAATCCTTTGGGGTTCACAAGCTACGGAAACTTACTAGAGCTATAGTAAGTGGGGTCTACAAAACTACGAAAGTTTGCTATCAATGGTAGCAAGCTGATCATACAACTAACCGCAAGTCCTCGCTATGTAAGACTCAGGCGTTAGCAGGACAATTCTTTCCCACACTCAAGCACGGGATAAATTTAGGGGTCTTCCATTATTTAATAACTCTTCAATCCGAACAACGTGAGATCTACGTATTCTCACGCCATTCGATCCAAGGTAATTAAATAGGGGCAGCTGTCATACCCCAAAATTTACCCCTCACACTTCATTCATAATGAGTCAACACTCAAGGGTGGCAGCAAGGAGGATCTCTTATGCAAGGTCCCTCTAGAACTAGGATTGAATGCTCTCCTAAGGTAATAGGATAGGTGAAGCCCCAATGAAGTCTCCATGGCTCATCATGCTCTAAACAAAGCACAAGATTCAAATCCAAAAGCTTTGCTCCCTTAATAATCAAGATAACCCATAGTCAACTGTTTAACCTAAAAGTCAATCATAATCAAAGCACAGTCAAAACCTCTCAATTTTGGGTCAAGATCAAGTGAATAAGAGTATAACCATCATTGGATCAAGGATTGATCATGATTCCATTAATAGAAACTCAGAGATGAACAAATACAAAAAGGTTCAAATTAGGGTTTCTTAGGAGAAAGTCAACCCAACTTTGACTGGGCATAACTTTCACATGGAACATCAAAAATCCCCCACTCAAAGCTTATCTTGAAGGAAATTTGATTCTCTACAACTTTGTCTCTCACAAGCCAAATGCTTCATTTAAGAGGTACAAGGCAAAAGATTACAGGTCCTTTTCAAGCATTCTTCAAAAGCAGTTTTTTTGCAAAGAGGATATGATCAAGATAAAAGCTCCAATTGGAAAATATGTTCTAAAGTGGCTTATATAGGACCTCTTGAGGTTTCCAAAAAGTATTAGAACTCCCTCATAGCTTAAAAATTGAATGAGATATGCTTGATCAAAGTTGGGTGATTTTGGAGGACCAAATGTGAAAAAAGGAGGTTCAAATTGGATTTCTTGCAGATAGGCCCATACTTTTATGACTTGAACTTGGCCCATAAGTTATCCAAACATATGCCAAGAATTTTTATCACTTTATTTGATTTTTTACACAATTTTATTTCATTTAAAATTGATTTTTAATGATTTAAATAAGTGAGAAATCAAATATTTTGGTAGAAAATATATTTTGGTGATTTCCAATCAACATTAATGGCAAAATATGTTATAATTTTCGTGCTCAATCAAATGGAAAAGATTGATACAAAATTTTGGCCAAAATAGAAGGTTTTGAATCAAAAATAAAATCAATTTCTCAAAGTAGCAAGATTGGATTCAAGTGAAGTTTTGGACAAAACTTTAACCTAATTCTACTCTCCTATAAGTACAGAACCTAAAGCATAGGATTAGGGGACGAAAATTGAGAGAGAGGCAGACTTGCAAAGAACCAAAAATCATCAAAGAAACTCAGATTCGGACTTGGCGATTGTGAGGCTTTTGACAAGAATTGAAGGTGGAAAAAGGTTCACTGAGGAATTTGGAGCGTGTCTGGACAATAGCATAGCATCAACACCCCCAGATTTTTCTCCATTAAGTCAAAGTAAGTCGCTCTGCATCTTGATTCGATTAGCACATTATATGCATCCTCATGATGTTTTGATCATATGTTCTGATTTGTGTTGATGCTCTGATCGTGTCTGAATCGTTTGTTTGAAGTTTATGTGCCTTAAACATGTTTTGCCATTAGAGCCCTATTCGAGTTCTAGGGTTTTAGTTTGGGGGTTTTTATTAGGATTACAATTGAGGGAAACTGAATACGTGACTGATTTCGCATGGTCTAAATGAGAGGATTTCAGGTGGTGCGAACGATTTATAGGCGTGCAGGCCCTAATCGCTATTTTCGTAGGGGGGTTTGCTACGAACGGTTTCGTAGAAAAATGTAGCAATATTTACAGGTTTTTGTAGGTCTGGGGAGGAAGACGATGGCATGTCAACGTCTGGTTCGTCCATTTGAATTTTAGCGCGCGTTTCCAGTCACCCATTTAGTTGCGTATGTATTGATCTGAGCGCCTTTTATTTTCAAAAGTGTTGTTTGGTTGGAGTGATTAGTGAGTGCGTTTGGAAGTGGAGGGTCGCAGGTTCGAGCCCTCCCTCCTTCATTATTTTTCTGGAAAAAACTTACTTCTTGATCCAATACATGCGCCTGCGCATAGAACACCATGCATCCCTCAGATCTGACCATTAATCCCCACTAGCCTTAGATCTAACGCCCCAGCCTGTTTCCCCATGCTATGCACCCTAATAATAACCACACCTAATCAAAACCTTAATAAAACTTAATAAATTTTAATTATTTGTTTATTTTAATTTGAATACTTTTTAATATAATTAATTAAATAATAATTATTTCATAAATAGAATAAATTTATAATGTTTATATTAAAAATTTCAATTTGTTGTTCGTGCCGATTAAATCGATTAATCGCTATGGTCAACAATGTTTTTAATTAAAATGCTATTTAATTAAAATGCAAATTAAATTATATTCGATTAAATGGTTGCAACTATCCTATTGGTTGTGATGATTAATCTTTTCTTCAAATTCTTTATTCTTTTTAATCGAATTAATCGATTGCGAGGGGTAATGATATAAACTAAACTATAAAATTATTAAAAAATACCTTAATTCATTATTAGTGATAATCGAATCAATCGATTAAAATTGGTAGTGATGCAATTTCAAATCTTTTAACTATGGTGATCAAATCTATTGATCATTGCGGTTAATAGTACAAAATCAGGGTTGTACGCCCAAACCTTAAAATACTTCTCAAATCCATTCAAAATTACAAATTATCAAACTACGATAGGCCATTCAAAAAGCCTCTAAAAAACCATATCAAATCAAATTTCAATTCTAAAGGCGTACAACCCGTCCCCGAACTACGTGGACTCTGATTCTCCCTAAGGAGATACGTAGGCATTTGGCAACAAGGCGAGTCCCCCTCCTCCAAATCTTAATCATTTTCAATAATTAAACTTTTAACCCTACTAATTGTCCATTACCCTTTTTATGCTTTTCTGCCATAACCCTTATCTTTGCAATATTAACCTTTAGGAAAGGGTTTTGCGTGCCTAACACCTTCCCTTAAACCGAATATAGTATCTTACCCTCAATCTCTCAACCGTTAAAGGTTTCCTATTCGCCTTGGTAGAATAGGTGGCGACTCTCTAAGTTTAAATTTTAGGCAGGTTGCTACAGTCATCAGTGTGAGTACTTGCTAAAAGTACAATGAGTTATAACCTCTAATTGTTTAGGGTTGTTTGGTGGTTTAGGATTGTTGTTGATGTTAGAACAAGCTCATGCAAGGACGGTGATAAGCTCGGTATATATGTGATCCATGAGTGGATTGAATGTTATTCCTCAACTTCCTAATTAATTGAGGTAATTATAGAGATATATTTGACCCGAGTTCTAGGATCCAAGGAGCAAATATTCTCCTATCTTGAGAGTGTGTGACAATTATTAGAACTATTTTTATGGGAAACATATTTATTCTCTCTGACCTAAATTCTATACCGATCATTCCATAAGACACGTTAACCCCAACGTTTCATGAGTAGGCAATAAATGGTTTTAACAAAGCTCATATAGGGTGAATGATGCAACCAAATGGCTAACGATCTAAAAAATGGATTCACATTATGATCAGTGGGAGACTACAACCTCAATTTTAGGGAGCGAGAGGTGTTAGCCATGTACTCACGTAAAGTGGATTGTCATGCCATCCTTCGATTTACCTTCTCCTAGGAAAATGGAATTATTCCATTACGTAGTTCTTAAAACAAAAGGTCTTTTAAAGTTTGAAGTGATATACTTTTTTGTGCCTATGCAAAAGTCTAAGTTAAGTCTCTCAGGCGAGAGTTTTAAGTTGATTCCCCCGGGCAATACTTTTAAGTGGAGTCTCTTAAGAATGACTTTTAAGTTAATTCCCTCAAGAGAGACTTTGAAGTAGAATCCCTCACGTGAAACTTTTAAGTGGAGTCCCCCATTCAAGACTTTTAAGTTGAATTCCTTGTTTTGCTGCTTATTAAAGGGTCCAATACATGGTATATTTAATGATTCAACAAGAGGATTAATTTTAAATAAAGATAAACTTTGGAATTATTTGTGTTGGCCTAGTATATCGATTGCTGATTAAGCAACAAAGAAATTTTAATGGAAGTCCAACATTAATATTGTTTTTGAGGGTGGCAAGAATCTTTCACTGAAAGTCCAACATTATTATTGCTTATAAGGGAGACAAGGATAATCGAGTGGAATTCCAATTTTAATATTGCCTCAGAGGGAGGCAAGGATATTCTAGAAGATGTGTAATAAAGATCTTCTTGGAGGTTGAAAAACACGAGAAAGGGGGTTTGAATCGGGTTTTTAAAATTAAAAACAAATATGACATAGTTCTTTTTATCCTGGTTCGTTTGTACTCAAACTACTTCAGTCCACCCGTAAAAGTGATTTGCCTCTCTCAGTGAGATCTTAATCCAATAATCAAAACTTGATTACAAATACACAAAGACAATTGTCTTTGTCTTCTTGAGATTACCACAGCTTGGTTCTCAAGGAATTACAATTAAGACTATACTTGTTGTGTATATAAAGGTTTACTTCTTACAAGCAATATCACAACTGTGATGTATTACACAAAAAACTAAAGCTCAATGGAATTTCTTAGAGAATTGAAAGTACTTTCGTTGGATGTATTTTCTCGTTTTCACACACGTAAGTGAGTGTCTTGATTTGAAGATGTCCATCCTTTAAGTAGTGATCCATTTGAACCGTTGGAAGTCATCAGATTTTGTATAAGGAAATGTGATAAATGTCATAAGAGTTTCTTTCCTTATTAGCGAGATCTTGTCTATTTGATGCCGTTACTAGAATCTTTCCTTTTTAAACATATTTTAACGCTTCACACTATTGCTTTCAGAAGATATGATCAAGGATTTGATGCAGCATGGTGCTTTATCAGAGTTTGAGCGGTGCAGATCTTCTGTTTGTGAAGTAGCGTGATATTTTAAAGCTGATTGCTCTTTGATTGCTCTTACGCTTATCTTTCGTCAGAATTAAAATCAACACTATAATGTGATTTCTTTAACGGATCAGAACTTGCTCTGCATAAAATTGAGAATCAACAAAGTCTGATACAGATCAAAGTCAGAACATAGATATCATCAACTTATATTTATTATCATCAAAACTCTAGAATTCTTTATAGAACTAATTATGTTCTAACAATCTCATCCTTTTTGATGATGACAAAACATATATATTTTGAAAATAAATTGACTCCCCTTGAGTTTATTAACCAAATAAACTTAGAAATGATAGAGCATATATACTTCCCTGATAGAGTTCTTGAGAGCATGATTCTGATTGATTGATATTTCCATGAGGTATGTTCTAATGATTTCATGTTAAGAAAACTCAAACATAGTATTTATAGAGAATATCAGAATGTCTGAGACTTTGATCTTTATCAGTAACTATGGTTGTTCAAAATATCGTACGTTCTCCCCCCTTTTTGTCAAAAATAAAAAAGAGCTAAAATAAAGCAGATAGAAAACCAGATAGAAAAATAGGAAAGCAAATACTGATTGGATTGAAAGAATAGAAGCAAAGTACAAGAAGCAATAACAGAATTGAAAAGAGAACAGAAAACACAAAACATCAAACAGAAAAACAAGAGAAGTTCTAGGAACTAAGTTTTGTGATTAGAGCCTCCAACATCCCTTTGAGCTCAAAAGTTGAATTATGTTGCTGACCCATCATCTCTTTCAGCTCTTGATTGGTCTCATCTTGTTTGTCCAATCTTCTCTTTACTTCTTCATTTTCCTTCTTCAGCATTTCCAGAGTTTGAATAACCAACGAAGGAGAAGACTCATTCGGACCAGCAGTTTCAGCAATAGATTTCCCTTTATCTTGGACCAGAACCAGAGGCTGAGACTCAGTTTTCTGAAAGGATGCTTCAATGGTTTCCCAAGGTGCATCAGTTAGAATCAGATTGTGAGCATTGTTCAGCTGAGCAATATGATCTTCCAGATGCTGAAGCCATGTAGCAAAATTTTGCTGGGCCAGATTGTAACATTGTTCTTTCTGCTTCTTGACTTCAGAAAAGAACCATTTTCTGAAGTTGGTCCAGAGATAGTCGGATTCCGCTGGATTTAGATTGTTCAAAACATACTTGCCTTAAGGATTTCACCCAATTTTGAATTTATGTTTCAAAAATCAGTAATGATTGACCAACATCTGCTTGGGTAAGTTGGGGTGTTGGTTTAGGTACAACTTTCTTAGTGGGTACGGAAGAGAGATAATTCAGAGCTTCAAGGTCAATGATTATTTTCCGGGGATCTTCTAGGGATGGTTGTGGAGATGGAGAGTCTGAAAGAACAATCGGAGTGGGGGAGTGTTTGGTGGTGTGGATTCATATCGGTAATTACACTAAATAGAACAAACCCTTATTCTAGGAACAAACTAATTCTTATTCACACCCCCCCTCAAATTGATGCTGCTTGTCAATGAGCATCAATTTGCTAACAAAAAACTGATGACGTAGACGCAGAACAGTCTTGGTAAGAATATCTGCAATCTGCAACTGAGTACTGACATGAGGAAGTGATATGATGCGGTCATCATAAGCGTCACGGATTGAGTGACAATCAACTTCAATATGTTTGGTGCGTTCATGAAAAACAGGATTCGCAACAATTTGGATGGCATTTGTATTGTCCGCATAAAGTGAAGTTGGCTCTAATTGAGGAAATCCAAGCTCAGCCAAAAGACCACGAAGCCAAATTATTTCAGAACAAGCAGCAGACATGACACGATACTCAGATTCAGTAGACGATTTAGAGACTCTCGCTTGTTTCTTACTTTTCCATGATATCAATGAAGAGCCAAGAAACATGCACCAACCAGTGACAGATCGTCGAGTATCAAGACACCCTGCCCAATCGGCATCACTATAAGCACTCAATTTAGGAGCAACGCCAGTAGGAAAGAATAAACCACGATGAGAGCTTCCCATCAAGTAACGAATTATACGACGAACTGCTGCCTAATGAAGGTGGCGAGGAGAGTGCATGAATTGACTTACTTATTGAACAACAAACGATATGTCAGGGCGAGTAATAGTCAAGTAATTAAGGCTACCCACGAGTTGACGATACAATAAGGGATCAGGCAACAGATTACCATCATCACGATGATATTTAACATTAACCTCAAGAGGAGTATCCATTGGAGTAGCCGATTGGAGACCAGCCATAGAAATTAAATTTGTGGCATACTTGTGTTGATGGAGGAATATACCCTTGGATGTAGAGTGAATCTCAAGACCAAGAAAATAATGCAAATGACCAAGATCTTTCATATGAAACGATGCTTGTAACTGCTGTTTAAGGCTTTGAATTGAAGCATTATCAGAACCAGTAATAATCATATCATCAACATACAGAAGAAGTAGGACAATTCCAGTAGATGTTCGATGAATAAATAGAGAAGAATCATACTGACTCTGAGTAAAGGAGAACCCAAGTAGAGTGGAGCGAAATTTTTCATACCATGCTTTAGGCGCTTGTTTCAAACCGTATAAGGAGCGTTTAAGCTTGCACACACCCTTAGATGAAGAGAATAAGCCTTGAGGAGGAGTCATATAGATATCTTCCGTCAGGTCACCATGAAGAAAGGCATTTTTCACATCCATTTGATGAAGAGACCACCCATTAGAAGCGGCGATAGAGATTATCGTACGAACAAATGTCATTTTGGCAATCGGTGCAAATGTCTCATCATAATCAATTCCATATTCTTGCTTATTTCCTAAGGCAACCAATCGAGCCTTGAAACGGTTGAGAGACCCATCAGAATTTAGTTTCATAGAATACACCCATTTGCAACCTATGGGTTTGATATCAGGGGGACAAGAGACAATATCCCATGTAAAATTCTCTTGAAGGGCCTGAAGTTCCTCATTCATTGCTTTTACCCAGCGTAAGTCTTTAACAGCTTGTGCATAACAAGTAGGAATGGATATGCTAGACAATGAGGCAGACAGAGAAGTATGTGAGGAATCATACCTGTCTGGTGAATATCTATCCGGTGCTTTAGATATTTGACCAGAACGTCGTGGTTAGACCGGTTCAGGATCAGGTGGCGGATCTGTGTCGGGAGGGGCAGTGGGAACCTGTTTTCTGCGTTGTCTGGCATATGTGATTCCTGGTTTATAACGTTCTATAGATCGAGGCATAACAGAAAAATTAGGAAGAATAGCAATATCATTTGTGGCAGGAGAAAGAGAATGAAACATATATTGATTATCAACAAATGTAACATTCCGAGAAACTCGAAAATGGTTATTGGAAACATCATAACACACAAAACCCTTATGAGAGTTGCTATACCCCATAAATGCACATGGAATAAACTGTGCTCCAAGCTTATTTCGTTCAAACGGAGGTAAGTGAACAAAACAAACACATCCAAAAGTATGTAAATCACTATAATTAGGCTGAATTTTAAAAAGACGAAAGAAGGGAGAATCAAAATCAATGACCGTAGAAGGAAGACGATTGATCAAGAATACGACTGTGGAAAGAGCTTCTACCCAAAATCGGGATGGCACAGAAGCTTGAAGAAGTAAGGTGCGCGTTACATCAAGTAAATGACGATTCTTTCGTTCTGCCATCCCGTTTTGTTGAGGGGTATTGGGACAAGATCGTTGAGACAAGATCCCTTTTTGTTGAAGGTATTCCTGAAATTCAAGAGACATATACTCACCTCCCGAGTTAGATCGAAAAATTTTAACATTTGCTTGAAATTGATTTTCAACATATGTCAAAAACTTTTGAAACATAGAAAACACTTCAGACTTAGATCTAAGAAAATATATCCAAGTAAAGCAACTGTAATCATCAATAAACGTGACAAAATATTTATAATGAGCATGAGATGCTGCAGGAGACATTCCCCACACATCACTATGAATCATCTCAAAACAAGTAGAAGCACGATGAGCACCTGACGGAAAAGGAAGTATTTTACTTTTAGCCAATTTGCAAACAAAACATGAAATAGAAGCAGTACAAGCATGTTTATTTCCCAACAAACCAGTTTTAAATAAATGAGACAAAACAACAGAATTTGGATGACCCAATTTTCTATGCCAATCCTCATAAGAGTTCAAAACAGTATTACACGCAAAAGATAAATGACTAGAAGTAAATTGGAGCAGAAACAATCTTCCCACTTTAGGCCCCTTTGCGATCACCTTCCCCGACACCTGCTCCTACACAAGACAACCAACACGAGAAAAGTTAACATTACGATTGTTATCCACCAATTGACCGACCGACAATAAGTTGGAAGCCAATCCGGGTGATACAAGCACATCACGAAAGTTAGAGTTTATGTCACCAACATCAGTGATAGAGAGTTTATTACCATCAGCAATTTGAATTTGCTGATTGCCATTATAAGAATGTAAATTTTGCAAGTATTTAGAGGAACCCGTCATGTGATTGGATGTACCAGAATCAAGAAACCATGGTTGAGAATCATTAGACGACTTACCCTGAATTCCCAAGGCTGAAAGAGCAGAAAGTACCATTTGTTGAATCATCTCAGGTTGTAGAGCACCACCATTAGATGCACCAGTACTGAGAGGACCAGCTACAGAGTTGGTAGTGGCATGGAATGCCTGGGCTGGACGTTGTGCCGGTCGAGGAGGACGCGTGGGACAGTCAGAGATAATATGACCATGTTGTTTGCAATAGTTACAAAACTTCTTACTGCAACTGCGAGCAAAATGTCCAAATTGCTTGCAAGAAAAACATTGGACTTGTCGCATATCACGACCCTTTCCTTTACTCTGAGCAGCATATGCAACCGTCGTAGGCTCAGATGTGATAGCATCATAAGACATGGTGTCTTGAGTAAGGAGACGCTGCTCCTCTCTAAGGAGTTCGCCAACACAAGTATCCAAGGAAGGAACAGGATTCCTATTCAGTAAAGCTCCACTGACAACCTCAAATTCTGGACGAAGCTTCATGAGAAATTGATCACGCCCACTTGTGTTATAGACCTCTTGGACAACCACGACAGAAGTTTTAGGAACATCAGCATGTATAATAGAAGAGTGTTCTGTCCATAGATTCAAAAAACCAGAATAGTATTCTTGAACCGACAAGGTACCTTGTTTGTAATTAGCTATCTCTAACTCCAACTGAAAACGCTTGGCCGCATTGTTCTGATTGTAAATACGCTTCAAGTAATTCCACATTTCTTGAGTAGTGGAGAAGGAGCGCAAATTATTAATCATTTGAGGATCAATACTACCGAGAATCCAAGTGATAACTTGAGCATCTTTATATTCCCACTCTTCTAAAGCAGATTTTTCTGTCGGTGCCTTAGAGACACCGTCCAAGTGACTCCATAATTTCTTTCCTTTGACATGCATTGTGAATTGAAATTCCCAAGCCGGATAATTCTTTCCGGTGAAACGAACACAAATATTATTACTTTCTTTTTCGGAAGCCATAGAAAATAATATAGCAACAAACAACTATAAGTGGAGAAGGAAAACTAGATACTGACCAAAGTGCCAAAATGAATATGCTGTGATGCACCTAACTATTCTTTTTGATCAAGTGAAACAAAAAAGAAACCCAACAAGTGGTGCACGTAACACTTAATTTTTTTTTTAACGTGAAACAAAAAGAAACCTAAAATTTGCCGAAATCAAAAGCTTGCCGACACCAAATCAACACACCAAACTGAACATGATTTGTGAACGAGGAATAACGAATTGCAACTTGTGAGCACCACCAATAACGGAGCCGAGAAACGATTGTAAGTACCAGAGATCAGAATCGCAAGCCTAGAAGAGATGACCGAGAACCGAGATCTACCGAGATGATTTCAAAAGCGACCCAGTGGGATGTCGCTGAATAAAGCCAAGATTAACCTAAAACTCACAGGTTTGATCGACAACCTACTGATACCATGTCAATAATTCTTGGCTTCATGCCTTTCTCATTATTATTTCTTGTATATATAGAGGTTACAGGGTTATATCGGTAATTACACTAAATAGAACAAACCCTTATTCTAGGAACAAACTAATTCTTATTCACATTATCTGTCTCTTAACTTTTTTGCTGCCACTAGCATCATAAGTGGGAACTACAATTGCTCTGACTTTCTCAACATCCTTTTGAGAATACGTAGGCACAAGGTCTCATCCTTGCCGGGCATAACTTTTTCAAACACTAACAAGCCAAACAAACCATTGTACCCTTTAGACCCGAGCTACAATTGCTCTGATTCCTACTAGAGGATATGTATTGATAAGTGCCAAAATGTACTTATTTTGTGTATGTAAATAGTGGCACTTATCGATACTTTTGTTAATACTGTTTGAATAATTCCCCGTTTTGTGTATAAATACGTATACTTTGTGAATAATTGTATTTTCATATACTTTTTATACCAATTAATAGTTTTCCATTCATTTTATAGGTATTCATGCATCTTTGGAGCATTGAGTAATAAAGACCAAAGGCTAAGCTTCAAGAATGCAAATTCTACCAATTCATCAAAGAATAAAGCTCTAAATAAGGATGATAAAAATTATCATTTTGGTTTCCATTCATTCATTATTGGATAGAGCATTGAATACCATTTCCAACGCTTTGAACCGGGCGCAATTCGGAGTTACGGTTCTCAACTTATGGCGAAAACAAGATTTCACTTTTGCTGTCATCCGCTAAGCGGAGGGGGTCCGCTGAGCGGAGCTCCAGCGGAGCAAATCAGAGGCTGGATGCAATTTTGAGTCCGCTGAGCAGAGAGGGTCCATTGAGCGGACCTGTGCAGAATTTTCTTTATATTTCTTCATTTGAGACATTTTAGGGTTATGGTTTTGGGAAAGTTTTAGTCCCAACTCCATCATTTTGATTCTTAGATCAAAATTAGCTTAAAAAACAACTTCGGAGGTTGCATACGGATGATCGGGGGTGGATTGAGCGTCGAACGGAGCTGACAAACCGGGAGATTTTCGGTTCATTTCTCTTCTTCTTTGTGTATTTCTCTTTGGTTGGGTTTTGTTTATATATTTACTTGAATCTTATGTATATTTACCTATTATAATGTTATGTTTAACTTGCTTTACAAATCTGTGTTGATATTATCCTGGATTTTTGCTCTATGCTGGGGATTTGGGGTGCTTTAGAGATAAACTTCTTGAATCCTTATCTAGGATGATAATCTGTTGGTTCTGAACTCTAGAGATAGATTTAGAGCTAACATTCACTGTGGGTATCTGTACGTAATGCTTTCGTGTTTGAGTGGTGCGCGAGAGATCACCGACGCGAGAATACGGATGTTCTCGTGACTTTGCGTTAGAGATAACCTTAGTTGTGAGATGATCTCGTTTGTGCTCCAGAGATGGACGCTTATGTGAGAGATACGTGATAACATAGATGAGTATCGTAGGTTGAGTATAACGGGTTGGTAAGTGTATGTTTGTGAAGAGTGAATATACTTACCTGATAAGTTATTTCTCTTCTAAGAATGTGTTTATTCTTTTCTTGTCTATATCTTTGTTTACTTTTTGCTCATTCAAACCCAAGCTCGAAAACCGTAGAAACTGTTGAATGACATCTCTCCATCTCTGAGGACGATAATTCCCGGATCAATATTTCCAAATCTTTTTTGTTGCTTTCCCTATACTGCATTCAACAAAGAAAATAAATTATTTTAGATCAATAAGAAAATAATAATTGAATGTTTAGAAAAATTTCTGGTAGCCGTGAAAAAATAATAATTAAATGTATAGAAAAATGTCTGGTAACCGTAAAAACATTTAGATCAATAAGATATTTTAATACAAAATATAATTTTGTTATAAAATATGTGAATAATAGAAGCTAAAAAAAATAATAAAAAAATAGAAGCTAAAAAATAATGAATTAAAAGAGTATCAGAAAAATTAAAGAGAAATCTTATGAATATAAAAAAGAAAATAATATTTGAAAATAAAAATAAAAGATAGAAAGATATATTAATTAATTAGAAGTAGAAGAATATTATTTGAATTTGAAATTTATGAAGCGTAATTTAAAAGGTTTTGTAATTTAAAAGGTTTTGTAGGTGTAGTCATATCAATGCAGTATAAAATATTATAATAATGTTGCATGTTTACAATTCAAAAAATGATATCTACAATATAAGAAAATGAATTGGTCTGAAAAATACCAAATTAAACCTCTGCTTATATATGCTTCCACGTGTACATGTTCTCCATCTTCCACATTTTCCTGTTCCATCTTTCTATTCTACTCCTCTTCAGCTTTTTTAAATGTTGCATGCTTTGCCAATGAGTTTTTTTATTCATTTCTTGAAAAGACATCTATAATCTAAATTATTAAAAATCTTCCATCTTGGAAAGCCAAATATTTAGTTTCTATTTGCTTTTAATGTTTGCTTTCTTCTATTTTTTATTACATTTTTTTAGCTTCTATTATTCACATATTTTATATTAAAAAATCTTATTGATCTAAATGTTTTTACGGGTACCAGACATTTTTCTATATATTTAAGTAGCATTTTTTCACGGGTACCGGACATTTTTCTATATATTTAGATTATTATTTTTTCACGGGTACCAGACATTTTTCTAAACATTCAATTATTATTTTTTCACGGTTACCGGACATTTTTCTATATATTCAATTATTATTTTTTCACGGGTACCAGACATTTTTCTAAACATTCACTTATTATTTTTTTCACGAGTACCAGACATTTTTCTATACATTCAATTATTATTTTTTTCACAGGTACGAGATAGTATTCTAAACATTCAATTATTATTTTTCACGAGTGTCTGACATTTTTCTAAACATTCACTTATTATTTTTTCACGGGTACCGAAAATTTTTCTATGCATTCAATTATTATTATTTTCATAGGTACCAGACATTTTTATATACATTCAATTAATTTTTTTTGTGGGTACCAGACATTTTTCTGTACATTCAATTATTATTTTTCACAGGTAGCGGACATTTTTCTATTAGAAAATATACATCTGAAACAAATGTGCGTCCCGTACCAGAACCCGTGCGAACGCACGGGTTTGTTACTAATTATAATAATATTTCAAAACCAAAAAAGAAATGAAGATAGCTTAAGCCATCCATGTGGCAGTCTATTAAAGCAGCAGGGCATATTGGTATTTTTCATAGCATAAAATTTTCTTATATTGTAGATGACAACATCATTATGTTTCAGTGCAATGTCCCTAAATTTTTATGGTGGGTACGGTTCTAACAACACCATATCTCTTAAATAGGATGCCCGATCGTGTGTTATGTTATCGCACACCATTGGATGTTTTCAAAACTTTTTTCCATCATGTCGATTGCATACTGATTTACCTTTAAAAGTGTTTGGTTGTACTATTTTTATGTACACCTCTAACTCTAGAACTAAACTAGATCCAAGAGATGAAAAATGTATTATTGTTGGTTATTCTCCCAACCAAAAAGGGTACAAGTGTTACAATCCTACCACAAAGAAACTTCATGTTAGTATAAATGTCACTTTCTTAGAACTACAACCTTTCTATCACAAAAATTCCCTTCAGGGGGGAGAATGTCAATGAAGACAATTTTTTAAGTGACAACACTTTCAATGAACCTTTGCCAAATCCTATTTTTAATAGTGGGGATAAAGAATTAATTGATCACACAATTGCACATAAAGAAGTGGAACATGTGGAAACATATCCTAAAATTGATAAGGGAAACCTTGTGCCAAGATTAGGTGGTTCCCAAATAGGAAAAGAAATACCAAAATCAAAAGAGCTTCGTGTTTATGCTCAAAAATATCCTAAAAATGTCATAAGTCAATCCATCATTTTAAGCATCCAATCAAACAGAATCTCCGGAAGATGGTTCAACAAAGATGCCTCAAGAACAAACAGGTAATTCTGAAATTTCCACTTCTAATTTTATCTACCCATAGCTGTTAGGAAAGGCACTAGAACCTGCACCAAGAAATCACTTAAAACCAGTACAAACCATCTCATTTCCAATTACGTTTCCTCCCAAAACCAATGAGTCTTTACTTCTAAAATTACTAATTTGTTTGTATCAAGAAACATTGAGGAAGCACTAGATGATACCAACCAAAAATTAACAGTCCTAGATGAGCTTAACGCACTCAAGAAAAATGAAACATGGGAAGTTATGAGCCTACCACATGACAAAAAGAAGGTGGGTTGTAAGTGGATTTTTACCATCAAGTGCAAAGCAGATGGAAGTGTGAAGAGGTACAAGGCTAGGTTAGTAGCTAAGGGATTCACCCAAACTTATGGTATAGATTATCCGGAAACCTTTTCTCCAGTTACAAAACTTTACTCCATACAGGTTCATTTATACCTTGATTCCAACTTCAATTGGCCTTTACATCAACTGGATATAAGAAATTCTTTTCAAAATGGAGAATTAGTGGAAGAAGTATTCATGGGTCTTCCCCCTGGACTTGAGTAAAAACTGGGAATAAATAAAGTGTGTAGATTGAAGAAGTCTTTGTATGGTTTGAAATAATACCCAAGAGCTTGGTTTGAGAGGTTCGAAGCTATGGTAAAAGGACTTGGTTACATCCAAAGTCAAGATAATCATACACTAGTTTGATTGTATATGTGGATGACATCATATTAACAGGAGATGATAGCTTGGAGCGCAAAAGCTTAAAGGAAAAAATTGGTAAGGTCTTCGAAATCAAAGAACTTGGCCCACTAAAATACTTCCTTGGAATTGAATTTGCAAGATAAAAGGAGGTTTTTTTAGGAATTAGCGTAAGTATGTTTGGGATCTTTTAAAAGAAACTGGATTACTTAGATGTAAGTCTGTTGAGACGCCCATGGAACCAATCATAAAATTGCATCCCGTTGAAGCTAAAAATATGGTAGATAAAAGAAGGTATCAAAGATTGATAGGAAGACTAATATACTTATCTCATACACGTCCAAACATAACCTTTGTTGTAAGTTTGGTGAGCCAGTTCATGCATGCACCAGGACCTGAACATCAAGAGGATGTTTTTAGGATCATAAGATACTTGAAGGGATCATCCGGGAAGGAAATTCCTTATAAAAATCGTGGACATCTCCAAATAGAAGCCTACATCGTTGGAGATTGGGCTGGAATTATAACTGATCGAAGATCAACATCAGTCTATTGAACCTTTGTTGGGGGAAATTTGGTTATTTTGAAGAGCAGGAAACAAAGTGTTGTAACAAGAAGTAGTGTTAAAGCTCAATTTAGAGCAGTAGCTCATGGAATTTGTGAGGGGTTATGGGTGGAAAACTACTGCAAGAATTGAATTTTTATAATTCTCCACCTATAAAACTTTATTGTGTCATATCTATTGCTCACAAACTACATGACAGAGTCAAACATGTTGAAGTTGACAAACATTTCATCAATGAAAAAATTGAAATTTGACATATATTTATGGCATATATTCCCACTGCGAAACAATTGGCAGATATCTTAACCAAAGGACTACCAAAGAAACCTTTTTCAAGCCATCTTGGGGGGATGTTGTAAAATCAAAATATTAATTAGAATATTAGAACATTTATATTGTTTCTTTTTTTGTTATTATATTATTAGATAGTCAACTATTGTCAATAACCTGTAATTATGTTAGGATTTCTGCAATTAATTTAGGATTCTAATTCTTCTCTACTTAAGAGAGAAACCCCTATACATTTGAATATATAAATGAATTATTCTCCTCTCATTCTTTTCTACTGAATTTAATTTTGATACTTTATTTTCCACATATGATATAATAAAGGGGGTAAATGATAAGAACCTGTATAGGAATATAATATAATAATGACATGATATTATTATTAAATAAAGTTGTGTTTTGATTAAAATTTATAATGACATAATAGAATAGAATATTTAAACAACAAAAACGCCTATGTAATTTTCTGTAATATCAAAATCTTCTAAGTCTTATTTACAGGGGGTGGTGATATTTGTAAGGTATCACCCCCACCGGAGGTTACAAGCTATTTGATTCTTCAAACATAAGGATAATGTTCAGTCAGGATGTTGTGATCAATAAATTGAAGCCTTTTTAGTAGGTTGTAACTGGTTACCAGCAGTCTGTTATCAGTTACAAGTTCAAATTTCTAGATTATGCAAATTTGGAAAAACCAGAAATACCGCACGTCCAAGTCTTAACTAAGGTAATGAAAACCGGACCGGACCGGCCGGTTCAACCGGTTGAACCGGAAACCGAGCCTGTGTCCGGCTTAATATGTCTAAAAAACCGTTCTATCACAGAACCGGAAATGAGATGGAAAACCGGAAGAAACCGGGAAAACCGGCCGTTTGGACGGTTCCACAAGTTGAACAATGGTTGTTATTTTTCAAAGCAAAAATAAAACGAAGCAGATTAACTAATATGAGGATCCACGATTTCGAAGGTCTGGAAATATTGTGTTCTTGTTAATCTATAGAATCACAAAGATGCGAACAAAATTAAGATATTAAAAGAGAAAAGTGGTGTGTTGTGTAAATATTAAAAAAAGAAGATGGGTCAAAGGTGAAAAGTGAAATTGCTGTATCAAATTGGAATATGAAAGAGAAAGAGATGCGGCGCAGAGACAATGAGATTAATACAAGTGAAATTAGGGTTTTTGTTTTCAAATAAGTAGTGGGCCTAATTTTGTCATATAACCCATTACCTTTATTTTTCCTCTAGTACTTGGTTGAACTTTTTCATGATTGATTTTCTTTATGTAGTTTATGCTGAATGAATTTCTAATGTCTTCAAATTTGAAGAGATTATAAAAATATTAAAATAATTATATATTTTATTTATAATAAATAATAATAAAATATATATTTTATTAATACCGGTTGAACCTCGGTCCAACCTTGGTTCGACCTTTAAACCTTAAACCCCTTAGTATGCCGGTTTAATGTCCGGTCCGGTTTCAATACCTCTTAACTGATGAAATGTAAGAAGACCAACTATGCAAAAAGGTTTTCCTTAAATACTCCATGACTGTGAGATATTTCGTGACAACGAAAGCAATGATGATGATGATTTCGTCCATTTTGCACTTATGGCCGAATCCGAGTCAGTTAAGACGCAAGAGACCTTGAGTGACCCAAAGTGGATTTGTGCTATGAAGGGGAAATTTGAATCGATTGAGAAAAAGAGTTGGTTAATCTACCGAAAGGAAAGAAGCTGAATGGTGTAAGATGGGCCTATTAGGTGAAGGAAAATCCTAAGGGCGAAATAATCAAGCATAGGACTCGATTAGTTGCAATGGAAATTTTGCAAAGAAAAAGTATAGCCTTTGATGAGGTATTTTCATTGGTTTCTAGAATTGAAACCATATGGCTAATTATTGGTATTGCGAATAGCAACGATTGGTCTATCTATTAAATGGATGCAAAATTCACGTTTTTGAACGGTCCTCATAAAGAAGAATTGTATGTAGATCAACCATCTGGTTTTGTTCTGAAAAACCAAGAAGAAAGTTTCTACAAGTTGATAAAAGCGTTATAAGTATTGAAACAAGCTCCAAGAGTTTGAAACAAAAGAATAAATGGTTTCCTAATTGAGGTTGACTTCAAGGAATGTGTGTCTGAACATTGACTTTATGTGAAAACAGATACAACGTAACTGAAGGAATGATCAATCTTTGTCTATACCTAGATGATTTGTTTATCACAGACAGCAGCAAGAAAAGTAATTCTATTTTCAAGAGTGAGTTTATGAAATAATTCGAGAAGAGCGGCCCTAGTATCATGACATACTTCATTAGCATAGAGTTCCATAAGTCCAAAAGGGATATGCTCTTAAGATATTGAAGAAGTGTGAAATTGAGCATTATAATATTGTCATTATACCAGCTAAACTAAGGTTAGCTGTCAAAGAATAAAGAGGAGCAGAACATAGATCCAACTCAATATAGAAGGTTGATTGAATCATTACGTTACTTGTGCAATACGCGACCAAATTTTGCGTTTAGTGTCGATATTGCAAGTATATTCTTGGAGAGTCTGAAGGTGTCTAACTTGACAGCTGTCAAGAGGATCCTAAGATATGTCAAAGGGTCTATTGGCTGCGTAATTCTCTTTCCCGCAGTGGATACAAGTAGAAAATGCAATTTACTTGTTTTTAATGAGTCCGATTGGTGCGGAAATAAATATGATTGAAAGTCTACAACTGGATACATCTTTATGTTCGGTGGAACACCAATCTCATTATGTTTTAAGAAGGAATCGGTAGTTGTACTCTCGTCTTGTGAGGCCGAGTTTATTGCTGCTTCGTTATGTGCGTGTCAAGCCGTGTGGCTAATGAATCTATTGAAGGAGTAGGGCAATAGTGAAAGTGAGGTTGTTACGCTCTTCGTTGACAATGTTTCCGCTACTAATCTTGTTAAGAACAGAATGGCACATGGGAGAAGAAAGCACATTGAGATGAGATTTCACTAAGCTTGTTAGTGAAGGAAAGTTAAGGTTGAGATATTGTAGAAGTGAAGACAAAGTTGTTGATTTGTTAACTAAGGAAGTCACAAATGATGTGTTCAAAAGATTGAAGATGAGCATGGGCAAGCAGTGGCGGAGCCAGAAAATTTACAAAGCCCGGGAAAAAATTTAAAAACGGAAAAATCATAAAGTTCCAAACTTTGAATCAAAATCATAAACAGTACTAAATAAATTAATCACAAACCTGTTAAATGTAGTTGTCTTTCCTATCTTTGCTCACGCCTGTTTCTTTGCTTTCTTGATCTGAAAACGGCTATAGTGCTAAAAACATAAAATATGGAGACGAGAAAATAGAAATTAGAAATTTAAAAGAAGGATTTGAAAGTCTAAAATGAAGGGATTAACTTACCGAAATGTCCAGAAGCGGGCTTTTAGTTATAAAGGAACATATCGCGAGCTTACTTGATAACAAACGCCTTTCAAGGTCACCTTCAATGTCCATAAATCAGGTATTTAGTTATAGACTAAAACTTCAAAATAACAGTAACTAAACTCCAAGACATGCAATGAAGTGGTATTTTCAATCTTGACATTTTCCTCCCCAACAGAAAAACAATTGCATGCCATAATTTTTCACATAACCTAGTAACTATACATCTATACATTTGAATCCAGCGGAAAAACCAATTGCATATTATGAAAAATTAGGAAGAAAATTTGCATGGTTGAAATAAAACATAAGAAATTGGTAGCAACAACATGATTGAGTAAGAATATACAAAAGGGAGAGACAAATTGAAAACAATATCTACTCGCAATTGTTATCAATGTCATCCCTAGAACTGTATGAGATGTATGAGACAAGTTTCAATGTATGATGCTTTCAATGATATCAAAATCGTGACATTCATTTTGTACCATTGCATAGATATTCTTATTCTTTCTGTCTTATCTGTTATATGTGTATTAAATTGAATGAAGGAATATACTGAAGGATAGAAAAACACTTAGAAAGGGGGGGTTTGAATAAGTGTAGCTTTAAAAACTTGACCGATAAAAATAAATTGCACAGTTATTTTTATCCTGGTTCGTTGTTAACTAAACTACTCCAGTCCACCCCCGCAGAGATGATTTACCTCAACTGAGGATTTAATCCACTAATCGCACGGATTACAATGGTTCTCCACTTAGTCAGCAACTAAGTCTTCCAGAGTCTTCTGATCACACACTGATCACTCCAGGAACAACTGCTTAGATACCCTCTAAGACTTTCTAGAGTATTCTGATCCACACGATCACTCTAGTTACAACCTGCTTAGATAACCTCTAAGACTTCCTAGAGTATTCTGATCCACACGATCACTCTAGTTCCTTACAACTTAATGTAATCAATTCTAAGAGTATTACAATTGCTTCTTAAAAGCTATAATCACAAACTGTGATATTTCTCTTAACGTTTAAGCTTAATCTCACTAATATATTACAACAGCAATGTAGTGAGCTTTGATGAAGATGAAGATTCTGAGCTTTGAATAGAACAGAGTTTCAGCAAGTTAATATGAGTTGTTTTTGTTCAGAATCGTTAACCTTGCTTCTCATCAGAACTTCATATTTATAGGCGTTGGAGAAGATGACCGTTGAGTGCATTTAATGCTTTGCGTGTTCCGTACAGCATCGCATTTAATGTTATACGCTTTTGTCAACTACCTCGAGCCTTGTTCACGCTGTGTCTACTGACGTTGCCTTTAATAGCTTCTAACGTTCCTTTTGTCAGTCAGCGTAGCCTGCCACATGTACTTCCTTCTGATCTGATGTTTGTGAATACAACGTTTGAATATCATCAGAGTCAAACAGCTTGGTGCAAAGCATCTTCTGATCTTCTGACCTTGAAGTGCTTCTGTGCGTGATACCATCAGAACTTCAGTGCTTCTGATCTCATGTTCTTCTGATGCTTCCATAGACCCATGTTATGATTCTGCTTCGACCATCTTCTGATGTCTTGCCAGACCATGTTCTGATGTTGCATGCTGAACCCTTGAGACAAAGCTTCTGAGCGCTGAATTATGCATACTCTTTATATATTTCCTGAAAAGGAAATTGCATTGGATTAGAGTACCATATTATCTTAAGCAAAATTCATATTATTGTTATCATCAAAACTAAGATAATTGATCAGAACAAATCTTGTTCTAACAATCTCCCCCTTTTTTATGATGACAAAAACATATATAAATGATATGAATTTGCGATCAGAAAGAGCAGACGGCAAAAGACAAATTACACAGCTATAGCATAAGCATGTGAATATGTCTCCCCCTGAGATTAACAATCTCCCCCTGAGATAAATAATCTCCCCCTGAAATAAATACTCGAAGAATTTTAATAAAAGACTTCCCTGATTATTTCGGTAGAGACGATCACATAAGCTTCTGTCTTCAGAGAATTCATAGCTTCTGACTTCTGCTTCCATTGGACAGCTTCAGAACTTGAATTTCTTTAGATCCCTAGAACACTCATAGCTTCTGATTCCTGCTTCCATTTAGGACAGCTTCAGAACTTGAATTTCTTTGATCATCAGAACATTCACAACTTCTGATTCCTGCTTCCATCTAGGACAGCTTCAGAACTTGAATTTCTTTGATCTTCAGAATATTCACAGCTTCTGATTTCTGCTTCTATTTAGGACAGCTTCAGAACTTGAGTTTTCTGGATCTTTTAGAGCATTCACAGCTTCTGATTTCTGCTTCCCTCGGATAGCTTCAGAGCTTTGAATTTCTACCAACATCACTTCATGCTAGATTTGTATCAGAACATTGTTGAATGTACCAGAGCATCATCAGAGCATCTCTACATCCTGAAATGTTACAGAACAAAAACTAAATGACAAAAGTCAGCATGAACGAGTCAGAACATAAAATGTATATTAGAACACATGATATGTATCAGAGCCATATAGGCTAAAATAATGTATCAGAGCAAATAGAATTTTGTCAGAGCAAATAGACAAATATGGATCAAATTCTATTATCAGTGCTTCTGATTCTGAAGCTTGACAGAACTCAGCTTGCTTCAGTTTCCATGAGCTTATTCTTTTTACAGAATAACGCTTCTTATGGTTTTGCTTCTTGTGTTTGCTTTGAAGATTTTCTTCACTTCTTTATACCTGCAAAACACTTAAACCATATAGAACTTGCAGTTCTTGTTAGTAAATGTGTGGGAGCTTTACCCAGCAACTGATAGATTAATCAAATCATTTATCATTTATCTTCTCCCCCTTTTTGTCATAACATCAAAAAGAATATTTCAAAAGATTCAGATGAATAAAACGACAAATAAAATCACTGGAATGTAAAAACAAAGAAACTTTTCATTGATAATCAAAAGATATTACATGAGAAGATGTTTAACAAGCAGATGCAACAAGGAAAGAAAACTACTAAGACCAAAGACTAAGACCCTAGCTAAGACAAAATCTGCGCCAGCATGTCTTGAACCCTGTCATAATTTGCAGTTTTCCTTGCCATGAAGGAGTGAAACGCATCATTGACTGCTTCTTGGGCTTCCAGGCGAGGGGTCAGGGAGACTTGATTCTGATGCAGATTTTCCACAATTTCTATCAGAAACAACATTCTCAGCAGGTGAAGATGAAGAGATTTCTTTGGAATGGGTTGAGGGAGAGGAAAGGTTAGATGAAGAGGAAGTTGAGTCTTGAAGGTAAAAAGATGAGGAAGAAGATGGAGATGATGGAGGGCTTTCACCAGGGGGTTGAAACACACGTCTAGAATAGTTTCCAGACAAATTTGCTTCGAATGGATTCACCTTGAGAGGGTCATAGGTGATCTTTATCTTTTTGGGTTTGGAAAAAGATGTTTCAACAGCTTTTCTCTTTTTGTTTTGATCATTTTCATGGTTTCCTGGGCTTGATGAAGAGTTCATGATGGATTTGCAGATAATGAACAGCTAGGGTTTGATATGAATGCAAAGAGATAGAGAAAGAAAACAGAGACAGAGTGTAATAGAGAAAATATAAGAGGGAAGGAGAAGCGTTTGAAGAGTATTTAAAAGAAAATAAAATGAAACAAATGATGGATAGCATTTAATGTTACGTGACATGAGGAGAGATAATAAAGACAAATGAGGTGACTAGCACAGTTACCTATGGTCGGCGTCCCTTCAACTGCACGCGCGCTTATCCATGAACAGTAAAGACAGGTTTACCATCCGAGATAAAACGTTACAGCTGTTTTGCTTTACAAGAGGTTCTGATTCAACTTAGACAATGAAACGTTAGTAATAACCGAATCATAATTTCTAAAAGATTTCAATCAGAACTTCTGATTAAAAAAATAATCCACTTTCATTTCAGAAGATACTCATACATAAGAACTTCTCATCTTCTCATTTTGGGCATAAATCCATACTGATGTTCTTCAGAATGAACTTAAACCTATCTTCAGCCAGGGGTTTTGTAAAGATATCAGCCCATTGATGGTCTGTATCCACAAAGTTTAAAGATAGAACACCCTTCTGAACATAGTCCCTTATGAAATGATGTTTAATCTCAATATGTTTAGCTTTTGAATGAAGAATAGGATTCTTAGATAAACATATAGCAGAAGTATTATCACAGAATATAGGAATGTTACTCTCATATATCTGATAATCTTCTAGCTGACTCTTCATCCAGAGCATCTGTGTACTGCAACCAGCAGCAGCGACATATTCTGCTTCTGTTGTTGATAGAGCAATAGTTGCTTGCTTCTTGCTATACCAGGAGATCAAATGACTTCCAAGAAATTGGCAACTTCCTGAAGTACTCTTTCTTTCAATTCTGTCTCCAGCATAGTCAGCATCGCAGAATCCTACTAAGTTGTATTCTTTAGATTTTCTGTAAACTAAGCCAACATCAGTAGTACCTTTCAGATACCTTAGAATTCTCTTAACAGCAGTTAAATGAGATTCTCTAGGATCTGATTGGAATCTAGCACACAAACAAACACTGAACAGAATGTCAGGTCTAGAAGCAGTCAAATATAGAAGAGATCCAATCATACCTCTGTATAACTTCTGATCTACCTTCTTACTTACCTCATCCTTACCTAGGATGCATGTTGGATGCATAGGAGTTTTGGCTTCTTTTCAGTCTAGAAGATTAAACTTCTTCAGAAGTTCCTTCACATACTTGGTTTGGTGAACATACGTTCCTTCTGATGTTTGATTTATTTGTATCCCAAGGAAATACTTGAGTTCTCCCATCATGCTCATTTCAAACTCAGCCTGCATAGACTCAGCAAACTCCTTTCCAAGTGTAGCATTAGATGTTCCAAAAATAATATCATCTACATATATTTGACAAATTAAAATATCCCTTTTAAAGGTTTTACAAAAGAGAGTAGTGTCCACTTTTCCTCTAGTGAAACCATTATCCAGAAGGAAAGAACTTAAGCGTTCATACCAAGCTCTGGGAGCTTGTTTCAATCCATACAACGATTTCTTTAGTTTAAAAACATGATTAGGAGACATGGAGTCTTCAAAACCAGGAGGTTGATGGACATAAACTTCTTCATCTATATAACCATTTAAGAAGGCACTCTTAACATCCATCTGATAGAGAGTGATGTTATGTTGACTGGCAAATGAAATTAATAGACGAATAGATTCTAGCCTGGCCACTGGTGCAAAGGTTTCTGTATAGTCAATCCCTTCTTGCTGACTATAACCCTGAGCCACCAGTCTGGCTTTGTTCCTTACCACTTCACCTTTCTCACTGAGCTTGTTTCTGAAGACCCATTTTATACCGATTATATTGAATCCATCTGGTCTAGGAACAAGATCCCAAACATCATTCCTTGTAAACTGATTCAGTTCTTCTTGCATAGCAATTATCCAGTCTGGATCTTCTAGAGCATGATCAACAGAAGTTGGCTCGATCAAAGATACAAGACCTAATTGACAGTCTGCATTGTTCTTAAGGAATGCTCTTGTTCTGATTGGATCATCCTTCTTTCCAAGAATGACATCTTCTGAATGACCAGAGATGAGTCTGGATGATCTTCTGACAGATGGTTCTTCAGAAATGCTTAGATTCTCCAGAGAAGCTGATACTTGATCTTCAGATTCTTTGCTTCTGAGAAGCTCTGCTTCTGATGCGTTGCTTCTTGGCTCAACAACTTCTGATACATCAATATCACAATCTGCAAAATTATCAAACTGCTTTGGTTTTTCAGAACCAAGCTTATCATCAAACCTGGTATTGATTGATTCTTCTACAATCAATGTTTCAGTATTGTATACTCTGTAGCCTTTTGAGCGTTCAGAATATCCAAGAAGGAAACATTTTTGTGCTTTGGAATCAAACTTACCAAGATGATCTTTAGTGTTCAGAATAAAGCATACACATCCAAAAGGATGGAAATATGAAATGTTGGGCTTTATATTCTTCCACAATTCATAAGGAGTCTTATTTAGAATAGGTCTGATAGAGATTCTATTCTGAATATAGCATGCAGTGTTTATTGCTTCTGCCCAGAAATGCTTAGCCATATTGGTTTCATTGATCATGGTTCTGGCCATTTCTTGCAGAGTCCTATTCTTTCGTTCTACAACTCCATTTTGCTGTGGAGTTCTAGGACAAGAGAAATCATGGGCAATACCATTTTCTTTGAAGAACTCTTCAAAGAATCTGTTCTCAAATTCACCACCATGATCACTTCTAACCTTTATGATTTTACACTCTTTTTCAGATTGAATCTGAATGCAGAAATCAAAGAACACTGAATGAGACTCATCCTTGTGTTTCAAGAATTTTACCCATGTCCAGCGGCTATAATCATCTACGATGACTAATCCATATTTCTTCCCTCTGACAGATGCTGTTTTGACTGGGCCAAACAGATCAATGTGCAAGAGTTCTAATGGCCTTGAGGTAGAAACAACATTCTTGGACTTGAATGCAGGTTTGGAGAACTTGCCCTTCTGACATGCTTCACAAAGAGCATCTGATTTGAATTTCAGATTAGGGAGTCCTCTGACAAGATCCAGTTTGTTAATCTGAGAAATCTTTCTCAAACTAGCATGACCTAATCTTCTGTGCCAGACCCACTGCTCTTCAGAAACAGACATAAGACAAGTCACCTTCTGACTCATAAGATCTTGCAGATCTGTCTTATAAATGTTGTTCTTCCTCTTGCCGGTAAATAGGATTGAGCCATCCTTCTGATTTACAGCCTTGCAAGACTTTTGATTAAAGATTATATCATAACCATTGTCACTCAATTGACTGATAGATAAGAGGTTATGTGTTAATCCTTCTACAAGGAGTACATTTGAAATGGAAGGAGAGTTACCAGACTTTATAGTTCCAGAGCCAATTATCTTGCCCTTCTGATCTCCTCCAAACTTGACTTCTCCTCCAGACTTAAGCACCAGGTCTTGGAACATAGACCTTCTTCCTGTCATGTGTCGTGAGCATCCAGAGTCCAGGTACCACGACATGTTGTGCTTTGTCCTTTTTGCAGCCAAGGATATCTGCAATAGGAATAATCTTATCCTTAGGTACCCACATTTTCTTGGGTCCTTTCTTGTTAGATTTTCTCAAGTTCTGATTGAACTTGGGTTTAACATTGTAAGCAATAGGAGGAACAGCATGATAATTCTTAATGTGAGTTTCATGATATTTCCTAGGTTGTGTCACATGCTTCTTAGTGTGTGTAATGTGAAAACTTTGAGCGTGTGAAGTGTGCCTAATATCATGTGAGTGGCCATACTTGAACTGATCATACAATGGCTTGTATGTGATTTTCATCTTATCAACAGGTTCAAGTTTGTATGGGGTTTCACCCTCAAAACCAATGCCGACTCTTTTGTTTCCAGACACAGCATATATCATAGAAGCTAGCTGACTTCTGCCAATACTTCTAGATAAGAACTTCCTGAAACTTAAATCATATTCTTTCAGAATATGGTTTAGACTAGGAGTGGATTTTTCTGAATCAGAAGGAGATCCAACATTATTGGATAATTTTAAAAGTTTTTCTTTTAATTTAGAATTCTCCAACTCAAGCTTCTTTGTTTCAAATTCAAATAGCTTTTTCAGCTTTTTGTATTTGAGACTAATCTGAGACTTGAATTCCAGAAGTTCTGTTAGACTGGAAACTAACTCATCTCTAGTAAGTTCAGAAAATACCTCTTCAGAATCTGATTCTGATGTAGATTCTGATCCGTCATCTTCTGTCGCCATCAGCGCACAGTTAGCCTGCTCATCTTCAGAGTCTGAATCATCTTCTGACTCATCCCAGGTTGCCATAAGACCTTTCTTCTTATGAAACTTCTTCTTGGGATTTTCCTTCTGAAGTTTTGGACATTCATTCTTGAAGTGTCCAGGCTCATTGCATTCATAGCACATGACCTTCTTCTTGTCAAATCTTCTGTCATCAGAAGATTCTCCACGTTCAAATTTCTTTGAACTTCTGACGCCTCTGAACTTCCTTTGCTTGTTCTTCCAGAGTTGATTTAGCCTTCTGGAGATCAAGGACAGTTCATCTTCTTCTTCAGATTCTGATTCTTCAGGATCTTCTTCTCTAGCCTGAAAAGCGTTAGTGCATTTCTTGATATTGGATTTTAATGCAATAGACTTACCTTTCTTTTGAGGCTCGTTTGCATCCAGTTCAATTTCATGACTCCTCAGGGCACTGATCAGCTCTTCCAAAGAGACTTCATTTAGATTCTTCGCAATCTTAAATGCAGTCACCATAGGACCCCATCTTCTGGGTAAGCTTCTGATGATCTTCTTTACGTGATCAGCCTTGGTGTATCCCTTGTCAAGAACTCTCAATCCAGCAGTAAGAGTTTGAAATCTTGAAAACATCTTTTCAATGTCTTCATCATCCTCCATCTTGAAGGCTTCATACTTCTGGATTAAAGCGAGAGCTTTAGTCTCCTTGACTTGAGCATTTCCTTCATGAGTCATTTTCAAGGACTCATATATGTCATAGGCCGTTTCCCTGTTAGATATCTTCTCATACTCAGCATGAGAGATAGCATTCAGCAAAACAGTTCTGCATTTATGATGATTCCTGAAAAGCTTCTTCTGATCATCGCTCATTTCTTGCCTTGTCAGCTTTACGCCACTGGCATTTACCGGATGTTTGTAACCATCCATCAGAAGATCCCATAGATCACCATCTAGACCAAGAAAGTAACTTTCCAGTTTATCTTTCCAGTATTCAAAGTTTTCACCATCAAATACCGGCGGTCTAGTATAACCATTGTTACCGTTGTGTTGCTCAGCAGAGCCAGATGTAGATGTAGACTTTGCAGTTTCATCAGCCATCTTTTACTGAAGCGTTTTTCTCTTCCTGAATCTTTTCTAAACACGGTTAAGTGCTTGCACCTTAGAACCGGCGCTCTGATACCAATTGAAGGATAGAAAAACACTTAGAAAGGGGGGGGGGGGTTTGAATAAGTGTAGCTTTAAAAACTTGACCGATAAAAATAAATTGCACAGTTATTTTTATCCTGGTTCGTTGTTAACTAAACTACTCCAGTCCACCCCCGCAGAGATGATTTACCTCAACTGAGGATTTAATCCACTAATCGCACGGATTACAATGGTTCTCCACTTAGTCAGCAACTAAGTCTTCCAGAGTCTTCTGATCACACACTGATCACTCCAGGAACAACTGCTTAGATACCCTCTAAGACTTTCTAGAGTATTCTGATCCACACGATCACTCTAGTTACAACCTGCTTAGATAACCTCTAAGACTTCCTAGAGTATTCTGATCCACACGATCACTCTAGTTCCTTACAACTTAATGTAATCAATTCTAAGAGTATTACAATTGCTTCTTAAAAGCTATAATCACAAACTGTGATATTTCTCTTAACGTTTAAGCTTAATCTCACTAATATATTACAACAGCAATGTAGTGAGCTTTGATGAAGATGAAGATTCTGAGCTTTGAATAGAACAGAGTTTCAGCAAGTTAATATGAGTTGTTTTTGTTCAGAATCGTTAACCTTGCTTCTCATCAGAACTTCATATTTATAGGCGTTGGAGAAGATGACCGTTGAGTGCATTTAATGCTTTGCGTGTTCCGTACAGCATCGCATTTAATGTTATACGCTTTTGTCAACTACCTCGAGCCTTGTTCACGCTGTGTCTACTGACGTTGCCTTTAATAGCTTCTAACGTTCCTTTTGTCAGTCAGCGTAGCCTGCCACATGTACTTCCTTCTGATCTGATGTTTGTGAATACAACGTTTGAATATCATCAAAGTCAAACAGCTTGGTGCAAATCATCTTCTGATCTTCTGACCTTGAAGTGCTTCTGTGCGTGATACCATCAGAACTTCAGTGCTTCTGATCTCATGTTCTTCTGATGCTTCCATAGACCCATGTTCTGATTCTGCTTCGACCATCTTCTGATGTCTTGCCAGACCATGTTCTGATGTTGCATGCTGAACCCTTGAGACAAAGCTTCTGAGCGCTGAATTATGCATACTCTTTATATATTTCCTGAAAAGGAAATTGCATTGGATTAGAGTACCATATTATCTTAAGCAAAATTCATATTATTGTTATCATCAAAACTAAGATAATTGATCAGAACAAATCTTGTTCTAACATATACATGGTCCATAATAAAACATGTTTCATCTGTAAACACTGTAAAACTACTCACATATGCAAGTAAATCCACATATCCAACAAAGAAAAAATAAGATAAAGGAAGGAGGATTTTGGTTCAGAACTTTTACTGGACAGTTGGTGGGCACAACGCGAAACGACAAGTTCAGCTCCATTTCTCCATCAATTCGTCAAGCATAATCTGCAACAACAACAAATAACAACACAACAACAATTTTGTAGCGAGAATCAAACTGAAAAAGAAACAAATAGAAGAAAGAATGAAGTCGCGGTGTTCGTCGGAATGGTGTTGGTGGAAGATGGTCATGGCAAATCTCCTGCGGATGGTGAAGCGTGGCTGGGAGGAGCCTGGGCAGCTGCCCTACCTGGCCGGGTGCTGGCTCCGCCACTGTGGGCAAGAAAGACTTGGAGCACTTGAAATAAGGTGGTGTGTTAAGAGAATTTTAAGTATTTCAAGTGCTGTATCCGGTTAACACAAGAGTGTAACTGGTTACAATTGCATCAAATTAGTCAAATAAGTTGCAGAAAAAATGCTTTTGAATTTGCTGTAACCGGTTACACCTGATAGTATTTTTTAGTTTTGTGTCTGTTGTAACCAGTTACAGGTTTGTGTTAACCGGTTACAACCCCGAATTTTTTACTTTTCTGGCTTTTGACTTGTAATAGATATTTTTTTTATCATAATATCTTATCATTGTTGATTGATAAAGAAGTAATACACGAGACCAATATAGCTAGTCTCTGCAATATCAGTATCAGGTATTGCAAAAAAGTATAAATTGCAGAAAAAGTTTTTTCTTTAAAATGCCGAGCGACTTGGAGGACATAAGACTTATTGGTCAAGCCAAAATAATTACGGCAAAAAACTCCCACCCAGCAGACTTATTAATTAGCTGACAATTTAATACAGAAGCAACAGAAATGCTAATTAAAATTATCCCCATCACATTTTAGTAGCTATCCTTAATCTATATCATATAACACTTGACATGGCTAATAGAAAAGTAAGTAACAGAAGACCAATGGAGCTCCGTATTATTTATTAAAATGATTCATAGTCGAATTAGTTTCTGTCATATGATATTGAATGTAATTGAAGATTTACCCGAAACGTATCTGATGTTTAACTTTGTTAAAATTGAGTTTAACAACTTTGTACATGGTACCAAAAGTTTAATAAACAGATATATTTTTCTATTAACAAAATGATGTAGAATATTTGTACATATTTGGAACCTCTGCAACTTCAAAAAATAATTGATGAAGCAGTAAGGATAAACAATTTGCCTATTTCTACAACTTTTCTCTCTGAGATTGAGAGATAGCCTGCTGGAGATATCTTAAAGCTTTCCGGTAATTAAAAAATCCCATAAACCAGAAGTCGAAACCATCCACCGTGACTATTTCTATGTACTTTTCTAAAGGTTTCATCACATTTTGACTTTGGTTGACCTGCTCTATCTTTTCATGTGGAATAGAGACCTGCAGTAGTAAACAAATTAAGGTTAGTTAAGGTTACATACTTACAAAGTGTGAAGAAAAGGTAAACGAAATTGAGAGCATTGACATGAAAGTATGACAAAAAGTAAGAAAATCACCTTATATTGGACTCTAATTAGTTCTCCTTTGGGAGAAGTGGTCTTGATGGATTTGTCACTACAGAAAGCAACTTTGTGAGTTGATATGAAGAGGAGGCCAGCTATAGGACCTGATGTGGTTGATATGTAGCAGTGTAATGCTTTCAATAGCTTCTCTCCGTCTTTAACACTAAAAAGTTGCATGAACACCTTCTCTAATCCACCAACCTGAAGAATTCTTGCTCCCAACTTTAATTTCCCTTTAACCGTTTCTGTTATCTTTGGTCCAAGTCTTACTGCAATTTACGAAAACAATTTCAAGCAATAAGTTAAAGAAGCTTTATTCTATTTTCCAATCATGCCAAATTTGAAATTCTGCATCATACATATTTTGAAACTACTCTAGGCCTAGTAATTTTGTTATCAATGACAAAATATTTGCAGTTATAAAGTACTATGTCACACTGGTATGTAATGAATTTAAGCAAAATTGAATAATTGAATATTAGTCTTCTAAGGGTTACATACCATGCTCTCGGACTGCATGTGCAAAACCATCACCCTTTCTCCCAAATATGTTCATCTTTGTCATAACAGAATTGAATTTACCTGAAAATATATAAACGACCATGATGAATGAAATTAAATTTGAAAGAAGCATTAATGAAGTATAGTTTTGATTTGTTAATAGAGGTGTGTTGATACCTTGCTTTGATTTTGTGATGGATTTGTTGTATATGCTAGAAGAATCAAGCAAGTATCTCGTTGACGACTTCCCGGTTGGATAAATTGAGGAGATATAAATTCCATTAAGTAACTCATTAAGAAATGAGGTTTTCATTTTTGTTTGATGTTTATTGCCTTTGAAAAGGACTAGCTTGTGAGAAGTATTGGAAAGCTCTTGTAAATTTTGGTAGATGAATTCTTGTATTGTAAAGGGGTATATATATGGTTAAAAGAAAATAAGATGACAGTTTAGCTTTTGGAGGATGAGTCAGATAGGAATCATCATGAAGACTAAAGGAGACAAGGTTTGTTTAATTAACGCATTGTGAGGTGGAATGAAGCTTTTCTGATGCTATTTTTAACTTTGTGATGTCAACCCTGTTTAACTTTTCTCTTTTGATAATGTAACAAAAAGTAAAGAGATATTAATATTAGTATACTCTATACAACATAACATAGGCATAGTGCACTATATACATTCCCATTTGGCCATCAGTGTTTGCAATCAACACATGTGTCACTGACATGGCCAGTTGCTGTTTTGGATTAGAATAGATATCATAGCTTTTACTGTGTATTGTTTAATTTGAAGAAATTGGGAGGACCATTAAGCATTGCATTTCAAAAGATGGCGCCAATGTTTTTGGAAAACAGAATCACCAAATCATTCCCATGTGCATCCATCAGTCCATATTCACTATTATTGTATTTTCCAAATGACTATGTTTTTACGACGTCTTGAATTTCTAGTTTTATCAGACAAAGTATGTATCATAAAGTGAACATGGCGACAGGGATAAAGTTATGGGACATGAAATTGTGCTTATGTAAGATATGAGAAATAACTTGTCAGCTAAGGAACCCTGTCATATTTTAGGTCGGCTATATGAGTATCATGTTGTGGGGGCAGTAAGGTAACACAAACTTTAGTTTGAGAAAAATTGAATGCCAAATCATTTCTACGTCATCCATCTTATACCTGTTTGGATTATTTATCATTTGTGACATTACTGCGCTCTAAGCATTGTCGCTGGAAAATAATTATATAAAAACCAACAAATGATATAGAAAACAAAATTGATTTATTTTTTGTAACAAAATATTCCATATCTATCTAATACTGAATGAAGCTTGTTTGAGACAAAGGAGGCAAAACATAATGTGATTCTTGCAGCAAAATATAGAAATCATAAGAGAAATAAAATTGAGAATAGTAAGTAAATAATAAGAGAAATTTGTTATATGTGGCGGAAGATTTAAATGATTGTTAACTATATTAAAATGTAAAGGTCGGCGACAAAACTAACAGCTCTAACTAACAAATAAATGAAAAGTAACAAAACAATTTTTCAAGTTACATGCTCCATACACCATAAATTAAGAGTAATCCATAAAGTCACTAGTAATCAAACTAAGCAAGCTTAAAATAAATAACAGGATGATGTGTTAACTTAAAGGTTGCAGCCGAGTCTCTAAACTACGTCATATAGAACAGCATCTACAAAGGTGATATCAAACTCTCAACATAGACGTCTGGTGTCATCGCATAATTTTGAAAATTAGGAATCTTAAAAATATTATTTATGGAATCATAAACCACCAAAGTAAAGTACCCACTCTTCATAACCTCCATCAGCACTTGGTCATCCTTTGAAATATAAAACACCTCGGAATAGCTATAATAATGACAGTCTCTCATGGGAGGAACAGTTAACAATTTAGTCCAAGACTTTTGATTACCATATTCCTTCATAATCCAAACATCACAAAACATGTCCCTGTAACAGAAGAGAGACAAACAACCCCTCAATGTCCCTAAGGTAGTAACACAAGAAGTTGTGAAATGCACGTCAAAGACGGGCAGTGAAAGCTTTTGATACAACTCTTTCTCCAAATCAAGAGAAACAATGTATTGTGCGCAACTATCAGACTCACGTGTCAACCAATTAACAGAGTCATTCACAAATGTTCCCGATCTAGCCCTAAGAATGAAGTTAGGACCTGGATAGTCCTGAATTCTTCTCCAATAATCTGTACCCAAAGTATGAACATGGACTTCTTTTTTTAAACTACAAGTATAAACCGCAATAATCTTATATTTATTGGTGAAACGATCATACACTAATGTATATAATGTATATAAGGTTTGAAAGTATCCTTGGTCTGAAAATGATATAGGAGGCAATATTTTGAATTTTCTAATAGAAGGGTTACACAAGAGAGCAGAAGAATTATCTATCTTAAAACATATGATGCCGTCACAAGTGGAAGCTCTGTTAGCATATAGTATTTTTTTGTTAAGAGACTCACGTAGAGAGTAGATGGACATAGTAATGTTTGCGGAGCTGAAGAAAGAGGAGATTGGAGAATGAAATAGAACGAACTCAGGTGAAGATAGGATGAGGTGGTGGTGGTCGTAGTTAGCGATTGACAAGCGGAGGTGCTTGTTGGCGAAGTTGGAATCTCCAGAGATAAGAGAATTCCATGATTTAGAGACGCAGCGGAGTCGGAGGAGGTGTTTGACCGGGAGTCTACACAGTATTTCTTCTTCCACCAGATCGAACGGAAGATGCAGTGATGTTATGGTTGGTTGAGGTTGTTTCCTCCGTAGAAGCGACGGCGTCGTTTTGGGCATCATGACGGTCGTATCAAAATCCTAAAGAAAAGAAGGCTAGGCGACTGAGTTTCAATGTAACCGCTTTATAAATTTATGGGATAATAGGTATTTACCCCTGTCATATAGCGAGATTCGATTTACCCCCTATTAATATTTTTTTTTTGGATTATCCCCTGTATTTTTAGCGTACCCCCTAAACATGTAAAAAACAGTGAAAAACCAGGGGGTAAATCAAAAAAACAAGTTTACAGAGAGTCCTAAGGGGGTAAATCATAGAACTTTTCATATTTCAAGGGGGCAATCCAAAAAAAAATATTAATAAGGGTAAATGGAATCTCACCTATATGGTAGGGGGAAAATACCTATTATCCCTAAATTTATTCATGATTCCTTATCAATCAAATAACCTATTTTTTAAAAATAATTTAGTAACCAACTTATGAGAAATATTTGCATAAATAGAAATATAAATCCATAATTTTAGGAACTACCAATAAACAACTTATGAGAAATATTATGAAGAGAGAATTTAAAATTTAAATTTGTTTTTAGTTGAAATTATATGATGGTTGTGATGAAGGAGGAGAGAGATAATTTTATTTTTATTTTTTAATTAATAACAAAATTATGATTGATTAGTGTAAATTGAGTTATTATGTTTCTCTCTATCTAAATATTTTTCAGAACTAATATTTAATTTTTTAGAAAAGGATTATTAGTGTTACGTGTGAATGATGTAGCCACTTTCCCACCAATAGGGAACGCCTTTTTTTTTTCCCCTTTGGGGAATAACTGAATGAATCATCTTAATTTGTGGAGCACATGTTTCTGAATAAGGAAATCGCCACATCATTTCCATATGCATTCAAAATGGACCTGCATGAACATCACCCTTGAAACATGGAACTTTGTTTCTGTTAAAAATGATCTCATATGCAGACATTGTGTGCTGCTATACAAATAGTTATTAAGGTTTCCTGAAACGTTTGGGCTAATCTGGTGGATGGTAATACTATACCACAATTTGTGAAAGTGGGAACCAACAAATGGGTTGGTTACATACATATACAATACAGGTATAAGAAGTTAACAATGATACTCTAAGCCACTTATCATATACTCTTAACTTTATTGCATATCAAATGAAATGAAAACCTTTTTCAGTAGCTCCTTTACAACAGTTTCGTTGATTGGCCACCAACATGTCATATACATACCATGAAATCTTGCTCCTCGAGATACATAAACCTTTCTCTTAAACCAACCAAGCAATCCATCATGTCATAATATCATCTTGAACAAAATACCTTCAAGTTGCCATGCTATTAGTGTCTTTATTACATCAATAAGTGATTGAACCTAATAACTTTTTCAACTATTGGGCAGTAATGCCTATAAAAGAAAAGAATCACACTTGCTTATCTTCTTATTATGTGCACATGCATCATATCTAAGCTAGTTGCAATTCTTAACTTTGTGATGCCACCCTTCTTTAACTTCTCTTTTGAAAAGGTAACAAAAAGTACATAAATATGGTGACACCAATAATTATACTATAGTATATTCTATAAAACATTGCATAACAGTTCACTCATTACTCGACTTAATTTTCACTGCAATGAAATTCAGATTTTGTGAAAGTTAAAATTTCAGAATTTCATGGATACTAATTACTTCAAGTACACAATTAACTTATAACTAAGCACAAGTGGTAGTTTATGGGTCAAAAGCAGAATAGCTATTAGCACTTGAATGTTGCTTAATTTGGAATGACCTTAATTAATATGAAGAAAATGGGAGGACCACAAACATTGTATTTAAAGATATGGCACCCATGCTTTTGGAAAAGCGAATCAGCAAATTATCTCCATGTGCATCTACACTGACTATTGTATTTTCCAATTAATGGACCATCTTTTTAGAGGACTTGGATTTCTATTTCTACTAGACAAAGTTTATATCATAAAGTAAACTTGCTGACAGGGCTATGGTGTGCTAAGGAATAAGGTTATGGAACATGAAATTTTGTTTGACAGAAACTAGAAATAGAATGGAAACTAAAATCTGGTCTTAGGCCGGTATCTAATGATGTGTGTGGACGGTTGACCTATAAAAATGGAGATTGTCAAACCATTACTACGTCAGTCACAAAATAACAAGTTTAATTCTCAAACACATTAAATTACTACACTAGGCCTTCATTTTAGTTTTACATACTTGACTTGCTGCAAAAAAATTTAGACAAGTCTAGCCCCACAAAGTTACAATGCCCAGTCATAAAGTTTCTGCTGATGAAAACCACCTCATCCTTTTACCCTTTTTTTTTGTTTTAATTTCCAAAACAGTGCATTTCTCCGAAGGGTTGGCCGACAGCATGTCATATACACCATGAAATCTTACTCCTTAAGATATATAAACCTTTCTCTAAGCCTCTAAAAATAAATCCTTTTAAGCTTTTTTTAATGAAAAATCTAACTTATATCTTTCTTCTTTACCATCTTATTTGAAAGTCATCCAACAAAATGCTCAAGATTTACTTCCTACTTTTCATCCCTTTAAATACCACCACCTTAGAATACAGAGGGACTGATCTAACCAAGTGAGCCTAGCTTCCTTGCAATCTACTAGTTATCTCTTTAAACAAAACACAAACCTCATTAATCATTCAACATGCAAACCTCACTTCTACACCAGCTAATTGTTGGAACTCCAATCATATATGACCAGTTTCAAAAGTCGGATAACAGATACTTGCTTGATTCTGCCTCTCATCAATCTCAATATCCATCCAAACATCAAACCAAATGTAAGATTTTCTTTTCCTTTATAGACGCATGAATCACGATTATCTAATCTAATTTCATTAATTATTGATGATTTTACTGATATAGAATGCTTCAATGTTTCAGGTAAAGTAAGTTCTAACCAGAAAAAGCGCAGCAGGAAGACCGATAGTAATTCTGAAAATACAGCGAGACTTGGGACAAACATATCTGAAACTATAAAGAGAAAGTTAAGCTTAGGGGCTCGAATTCTTCAACTGGGTGGAGTGGAGAAAGTGTTCATGAAGTATTTTAGTGTGATCGAGGGGGAGAGGCTGTTGAAAGTTTGCCATTGTTATCTGTCGACCACATCTGGCCCTCTAGCTGGTCTCCTCTTCATATCCACTGAAAAGGTTGCCTTTTGCAGTGAGAGATCAATAAAAGTGTTTAATCAGAAAGGTCAAATGTGTAGGATCCACTATAAGGTATGTCATGAACAAACCTATTCATAGCTCTGAGTTTTCCTATTCCAATATTTTGTTAAGATTCTTATATGTGTGATGTACAACAGGTTTCCATTCCAGTGAAGAAGATAAAGAGTGTGTGGCAAAGTGAAAATGTTGAGAAGCCAAGACAGAAGTACATAAATATAGTTACAGTTGACAATTTTGATTTCTGGCTTATGGGTGTGTCAAAATATCACAAGACTTATAAATATCTCGAACAGGCAACTTCTCAAGCAATGAAATGGCAGCTGTAATTGAAGATATGATTTTAAAAGAGGGGCTTAGAGTGAGCATTTATAACAGATGCACATGGTTCATTGATATTAGCTCAGATGCAAACTTGGGTTTCAATACATCGTTGATAAAGTTGTTGATGCAAGAGATCATTTGGCGCGTTATTTGTAACAAACACCAAAAAGTGATAGTTAGATATGTAAATAGAAAGAATGAAGAAAACTGTTAGAAGTTTAAGCTCCAGACTCAATTACTTGACGAATTATTTACGTGCAAGTTCTCAGGAACTTTCGAAATTCAACTAGAATTTATTCACATGTGAATCTTGTTCAATTATTTAGTTTAAATGGTTATCATACATTACATCAATAATGAGATTGAATACTCTCATGTGTAGAGTAGTATTTATTTAGGGTAGGATCCTGCAACAAACGACAAGATACAATTTTTCACTCTCATGAAGATCATACCTAATAATTACTTTCAAACAGCACATCATCCAAATATAGTTTACTAAAAGAGGTAGAAATCCCTAAAAGACTGATGCATTTTCACAATGGTGATGATGACACAAAATGCCTTAGCTTATTCTTTTCCACCTCAATACCCTTGTTATGCATGCAGAAACCCTATAACATTCACATCAGAGATCTCAAATATATACTTAATTGGATTTATCTATAATTCTAAATTGCAATCCGCAACCGCAACTGTGGCTGCAACTTTGCTGATGCGGTAGCCTCCGCAGCTGCATCAGAGTGCAATTGCATTGTGATTTAAAAATCACAGGTCGTGCCGCATTATGAACTCCATCAGACAATTTCGTCCTTGTTTCTTAAAGTATTTTCATAAAAACTAAATTTTGTAGCCCCAAAACTCAATTTACTTGTGAGGTGATGAAAAAAATGAACATTAAATGTTTTTCAACATTGGATTTAAAACTCTTGTTAATCAAAATTCACACTGCAATGACCTCAATACTTATCGCAACAACCACAATGACCGCAATCGCATGGTCCACATCCTCTATCCCAACCGCAATTTAAACTCGAATTAGGTTTTCATTTTCTTCCATGCTTGAATTGCATTATAATCCAGTTTTTTTTTGCATTGCTTCCTTCTACGTTTATTCAGAAACATCTATTGCATCTAGATGATCCCAATGTTGTGACAGTTGACAAGAGTCAGTGATCAATGTGAAGCCCTTATATGACCATTCTGTCACCACCATTGTGAGCGTCCCTCTCTTGTTTCTTTTTTGTATCTTCTTTTGATTAATTATTAATATCATTTTCTTTTGATTAACTTCAAGAGACAAATAATCATAGAAAAATAGAAAGTTGGTGTACAACTCCCTACACATAGAGATGACCATTGATGTTGTCCTATTTTGATCCAGTTCTGTTTCAAAGTAATTAGTTAGGTTAGGTATGTTATTCTGAAGAGTAAAAGGTGGAAAATTTGTATCTGTTTCATCTGTTGCAGGATCCTATCCTAATGCTCCAACAGATTAAAATATCCAATCTCTTTACTCATGCAAATTGTTTAAACTAACTGACTAAAATTAGATTCATGTTTGCATAACTATAGACAAGTTTTTATTAAAGAATTTTTATGGTTTAAATACATTTCGAAAGTTCCTGAAAAAATGCACGTAATTAACATGTTAAGTAATTGTGCTTGAAATTTAACTTCTAATAGTTTTGCTTAATCTTTCTATCTACTGTCCTTTGATCTTGTTTGCTACCATCCTTCGATCTCTTGTCATAATTTTACCAACACTATATTGACAACCATATCTGCATCTGAGCAGATATGAATGAACCATGCGCATATGTGTTCACTATTCAATTTTTGGGGAAAAGCCCAAAGCCAGAATTCCGCAATATGTTTTCTGCTTCTGAATGATCAATACAATCCACAAAGTCCCCCGTTTTCAAACACAGCCTAATATCTCTTTTCCATAGCTTGTCTTGTTGGTTATCATTTTTTCAAAGTTTTATATCTTAAATCTTAATGTTTGTAATCGCAACATGAAGCTTTCTTCGAGCATCGAACTAGTTATATTATGCACATATGGTGGACTAGCGAAGGGAGATTCGTCTAAACTTGTGAAATTGCTTGCTCCAGATATTTTATAGTTTTCTGATATTTGAAGACACCCATAAACCAGAAATCGAAATTATCCACTGTAACTATATTTATGTACTTCTGTGTTGGTTTCTCAACATTTTGACTTTGATTCACACACTTTATCTTCTTCGCTGGAATGGCAACCTGAACATAACAAATCACGGATTAGGGAAATTGAGATATATGAAGAGTTTTGTTTCTGTACGGTATATTAGTTCATGAATTACCTTATAGTGAATCCTACACATTTGACCTTTCTGGTTAAAGACTTTTATTGATCTGTCACTGCAAAAGGCAACCTTTTCAGTGGAGATGAAGAGGAGACCAGCTAGAGGGCCAGATGTGGTAGACAGATAACAATGGCAAACTTTCAACAGCCTCTCCCCCTTGATCACACTAAAATATTTCATGAACATTTTCTCCACTCCACCCACTTGAAGAATTCTTGCTCCTAAGCTCAACTTCCTTTTAATAGTTTCAGATATGTTTGTCCCATGTCTCGCTGAAGTTTCAGAATTTCTATCAGCCTTCCTGCTGCGCTTTTTTTGGTTAGAACTTGCTCTACCTGAAACATTGAAGCACTCTATATTAGTAAAATCGTCAATACTTAATGAAATTAGAATAGATAATCGTGATTCGTCTGTCTTTAAAGGGAAAGAAAGTCTTACATTTGCTTTGATGTTTAGATGGATATTGACATGGATGAGAGGCAGAATCAAGTAAGTATCTGTTATCCGACTTTTGAAACTGGTCATGTATGATTGGAACAACTAGCTCGTGAAGAAGTGATGTCTGTGTCAATAATTCTTGGCTTGATACTTTTCTCATTATTATTTCTCGTATATATAAAGGTTACAGGGCTATATCGGTAATTACACTAAATAATTACATTTAAACTAATTCCTATTCACATCCCCCATCAAATTGATGCTGCTTGTCAATGAGCATCAATTTGCTAACAAGAAACTGATGACGTGGACGCAGAACAACCTTGGTAAGAAGATCTGCAATCTGCAACTGAGTACTGACATGAGGAAGTGATATTATTCTATCATCATAAGCGTCACGGATTGAGTGACAATCAACTTCAATATGTTTGGTGCGTTCATGAAAAACAGGATTCGCAACAATTTGGTTGGCACTTGTATTGTCAGCATAAAGTGAAGTTGGCTCTATTTGAGGAAATCCAAGTTCAGCCAAAAGACCACGAAGCCAAATTATTTCAGAACAAGCAGCAGACATGGCACGATACTCAGATTCAGTAGAAGATTTAGAGAATCTCGCTTGTTTCTTACTTTTCCATGAGATCAATGAAGAGCCAAGAAACATGCACCAACCAGTAACAGATCGTCGAGTATCAGGACACCCTGCCCAATCGACATCACTATAAGCACTCAATTTAGGAGGAACTCCAGTAGGAAAGAATAAACCACGATGAGAGCTTCCCTTCAAGTAACGAATTATACGACGAACTGCTGCCAAGTGAAAGTGGCGAGGAGAGTGCATGAATTGACTTACTTGTTGAACAGCAAATGATATGTCAGGGCGAGTAATAGTCAAGTAATTAAGGCTACCCACGAGTTGACGATACAATAAGGGATCATGCAACCGATCACCATCATCACGATGATATTTAACATTAACCTCAAGAGGAGTATCCACTGGATTAGCCGATTGCAGACCAGCCATAGAAATTAAATCTGTGGCATACTTGTGTTGATGGAGGAATATGCCCTTGGATGTAGAATGAACCTCAAGACCAAGAAAATAATGCAAATTACCAAGATCTTTCATATGAAACGCAACTTGTAACTGCTGTTTAAGGCTTTGAATGGAAGCATGATCAGAACCAGTAATAATCATATCATCAACATACAGAAGAAGTAGGACAATTCCAGTAGATGTTTTATGAATAAATAGAGAAGGATCGTACTGACTCTGAGTAAAGGAAAACCCAAGTAGAGTGGAGCGAAATTTTTCATACCATGCTCTAGGCGCTTGTTTCAAACCATATAAGGAGCGTTTGAGCTTGCACACACCCTTAGATGACGGAAATAAACCTTGAGGAGGAGTCATATAAATATCTTCCGCCAGGTCACCATGAAGAAAAGCATTTTTCACATCTAATTGATGAAGAGCCCACCCGTTAGAAGCAGCTATAGAGAGTACCGTACGAACAGATGTCATTTTGGCAACCGGTGCAAATGTCTCATCATAATCAATTCCATATTCCTGCTTGTTTCCTAAGGCAACCAAGCGAGCCTTGAAACGGTTGAGGGACCCATCAGAATTCAATTTCACAGAGACAATATCCCATGTGAAATTCTGTTGAAGAGCTTGAAGTTCCTCATTCATTGCTTTTATCCAACGTACATCTTTAACAGCCTGTGAATAGCAAGTAGGAATAGATATGCTAGAGAGTGTGGCAGTCAGAGAAGTATGTGAGGAATCATACCTGTCTGGTGAATATCTATCTGGTGCTCGAGATATTCGACCAGAACGTCGTGGTTCAACCGTTACAGGATCAGGTGGCGGTTCAGCGTCGGGAAGGGGTGTGGGAACCTGCTGTTTGTGTTTTCTGACATATACATGACCTGGTTTATAGCGTTCTATAGATTGAGGCATAATAGAAAACTTAGGAAGAGTAACAATATCATTCATGACAGGAGAAACACATGGAAACATAAACTGATTATCAAAAAATGTCACATTCCTAGAAATGCGAAAACCATGGTTAGTGACATCATAACACACAAATCCCTTATGAGAGTGACTATACCCCATAAACGCACATTGAACAGATTGCGCTCCAAGCTTATGTCTTTCAAATGGAAGTAAGTGAACAAAAAAAACACATCCAAAAGTATGTAAATCATTATAATTAGGCTGAATTTTTAAAAGACGAAAAAAAGGAGAATCGAGATCAATAACCGTAGAAGTAAGACGATTGATCAAGAAGACAGCTGTGGAAAGAGCCTCCACCCAAAATCGGGGTGGTACAGAAGCTTGAAGAAGTAAAGTGCGGGTCACATCAAGCAAATGACGATTCTTGCGTTCTGCCATCCCATTTTGTTGGGGGGTATTGGGACAAGATCGTTGAGACAAAATGCCTTTTTGTTGAAGAAATTCTTGAAACTCACGAGACATGTACTCACCACCAGAATCAGAGCGAAAAATTTTAACATTTTCATGAAATTGAGTTTCAACATATGTCATAAATTTCTTAAACATAGAAAACACTTCAGATTTAGACCGAAGAAAATATATCCAAGTAAAACGACTATAATCATCAATAAATGTGACAAAATATTTATAGCGAGCATGAGAAACTACAGGAGACATACCCCATACATCACTATGAATCATTTCAAAACAAGAGGAAGCCCGATAAGCACCTGACGGAAAAGGAATTGTTTTACTTTTAGCTAATTTGCAAACAGAACATGAAAGAGAGGCATTAGAAACAACATTTTTATTTCCCTATAAACCATTTTTAAATAAATGAGATAAAACAGCAGAGTTAGAATGACCCAATTTTCTATGCCAATCCTCATAAGAATTCAAGACATTATTACAAACAAGAGATAAATGACTAGAAATAAACTGAAGTGGAAACAGTCTTTCCACTTTAGGCCCCTTCGCAACCACCTTCCCCGACACCTGTTCCTGCACAAGGCAACCATCACGAGAAAAATTTACATTACAATTATTATCAACCAATTGACCAACAGATAATAAATTGGAAGCAAGTCCAGGTGCTACAAACACATCCTGAAAATTAGAGTTGAGGTCACCAACATTCGTGATAGAGAGAGCATTACCATCCGCAATTTGAATTTTCTGATTACCATGGTAAGAATGTAAATTGTGCAAGTATTCAGAAGAGGCTGTCATGTGATTGGATGCACTAGAATCAAGAAACCACGGGCAGGAAACATTCGAAGACTTACCCTGAACTCCCAAGGTTGAAAGAGCGGAAAGTACCATCTGTTGGATTATTTCAGGTTGGAGAGCACCACCATTAGATGGATTGATGATGGAAGGACCAACTGCAGAGCTTGTACTAGCAGGAAATGCTTGCACCGAACGTTGTGCTGATCGTGGAGGACGGGTGGGACAATCAGAGATAATATGGCCCCGCTGCTTGCAATAATTACAAAACTTCTTACTGCAACTCTGAGCAAAATGTCCAAATTGTTTGCAAGAGAAACATTGGACATGTCGAATATCACGACCTTTACCTCTACTCTGAGGAGCATATGCAAACATAGCAGACTCAGAAATGACAACATCGTGAGACATGGATCCTTGAGTAGCAAGACGTTGTTCCTCTCTGAGAAGTTCACCAACACATGTATCTAAAGAAGGAACAGGATTCCTATTCAGCAGAGCACCTCTGACAACCTCAAATTCTGCACGAAGCTTCATGAGAAATTGATCTCGCCTACTAGTATTGTAGACCTCTTGGGCATCCGCGAGAGAACTCTTGGGAACATCAACATGTATAATCGCAGAGTGTTCTGTCCACAAATTCAAAAAACCAGAATAATATTCTTGAACGGACAGATTGCCTTGTTTGTAATTGGCAATGTCTAGCTCCAATTGAAAACGTTTGGCCGCGTTGTCTAGGTTATAGATACGCTTCAAGTAGTTCCACATTTCTTGGGCAGTGGAAAAAGATCGCAAATTATTAATCATGTAAGGATCAATAGTACCGAGAATCCAAGTGATAATCTGAGCATCTTCTATTTCCCATGCATCTAAGTCAGTTGTCTCTAACGGTGCCAAAGAGACATCGTCCAAGTGACTCCATAATCCTTTCCCTTTGACATACATCCGAAACTGAAATTCCCAAACAAGATAATTCTTTCCGTTAAAACGAACACAAATATGATCTATCTCTTCTTCGGAAGCCATAATATCAGAGATGACATAAGAACAATTTTGTTAACGTAACAATTTTGTTAACGTAACAATTTTGTTAACGTGAAACAAGAAACACCAACGGAACACTGAAGAAAATACTTGCCGACACCAAATCAACACCCCAATTCAGGATACTCGCTGATAGGAATGGATCGGACCCCACAAGTGATGATGGGGATGTGTTAGTTAACAAAGATAATTTGGGGCCTAAACAATGGAGAGTATATGTGAGAAAGAATAAGAAAGGCCCAGTTAATTAGTATTCCCATATAAATAGGAGTTAGTTTAGATTTCTCATATAAATAGGAGTAAGTTTAGATTTCCCATATAAATAGGAGTTAGTTTAGATTTCCCATATAAATAGGTGTATGGGGCAGTAGCTAGGTATCTTATTATTATTTTCTGTTTTCCTTATTAGGATTTAGGCAGTGAGAGAATTGTTTTCTCTAACTGAGGAGCATTTGCTCTGGATTTCTTTTCTGTTTTCATAATCATTAATAAATTAATTTTCTCCATTATATTCTACCTTTCCTCTGTTCTATCAATTGGTCCGACCTGCTGTGTTCATGCAAACCAGAATGGCAGAGAGAATTACTGCAGTTGAGGAACGCTTGGGACGTGTGGAAACCAGTATTGAGGAATTGCGTACTTTCCTTGCTGCGGAAATTCAGCGGGCGATAGGGAATCGTGGATCACCTCAAACAAGCGGTGAAACGGTTACCTCACCGTTGGATGAGTTTCGTTTGTCCGCAAAGAAGGTGGAGCTGCCAGCTTTTACCGGCGACGATCCGGTGGCATGGATCACTCGTGCTGAGACATACTTTGAAGTACAACGAATCTCTCGGGATGTTCGTATTCAGTTGACAAAGTTGAGCATGGAAGGCCCTACTATCCATTGGTTTAACCTATGGCATGATTCAACAGAGGAATTGTCATGGGAGAACCTATGTGAAGCAATGATGGCGAGATTTGGAGGAGGTCGTTTGGAGAACCCGTTCGAAGAACTCAAGGATTTGAAGCAATCTGAGACGGTGGAGGATTACATAGCCGAATTTGAATTGTGTTCCTCTCGGTGTGGAAGGTTACCAGAACAACAATTTCTGGGCTATTTTATTGGTGGTTTACGTCACGATATCCGTTCTCGAGTAAGAACATTCAAGCCGCACAACCGGTATGTAGCGATGCAATTGGCACGTGATGTGGAACGTGAATTTGCTGAAAATTCAGGTCATGGATCTGGTTCACGTTACAAACCGGGTCATGGCTCTTGGACAAAATCTCAAAAACCTAATTGGGCTTTTCGCGAAGGGGAAGGAAAAGGTTCTGCAATTCAGACCCAGAATAATAACTATTTGGGAAAAATGCGTGTTGGTTCGGGTTCTGGATCTCAAACCGGGTCAACACGACCTACTAGTTCTACAGCATCTTCTCGCCCAAATTTAGGGGACAATTTGCGCCGTAATTCTCGTGGTGTTCGCCATCTACCAAGTGCAGAAGTTAATGAACGACGTGCAAAAGGACTTTGTTTTCGTTGCAACGAAAGATGGGATCCTCTCCATCAATGTGCAACAAAACAGTTACGATTGATTATCTTGGGAGATGATGAAATTGTGAACGATGAAGGAGAGATTGTCGTGTTAGAGGCTGACTCAGAAGAAGAGCTCACACAAGAGGAATTAGAATGTAAAACCATGGGACTGTTTGGTGTATCCACTAATCCAAACCAAGCCCGGACGATGAAATTGGAGGGATGTTTACAAGGTGCATCTATTCTGGTTCTTATTGACAGTGGAGCCACGCATAATTTCATATCCCCTAAGGTGGTAGAAACCCTCGGATTGCCTATGGTGCCTTCTAATCCCTTGGGTGTTAAGTTAGGAGATGGTCATCGTGTCTTAACTAGGGGTAGATGCAATGGAATTCAGTTGAACGTGGGAGCGGTGCAGATTTGTTTTGATGCTTATGTGCTGGAGTTAGGAGGTGTGGATTTGATTTTGGGAGTTGTGTGGCTGGAAACTTTGGGAAAGGTGACCATGGATTGGAAAGAAATGTCTATGGTGTTCAACCATAAGGGCAGTATGGTGAAATTACTTGGTCAGGCTGTAGATGATAAGATGGCTGCATTCTAAAGCATTATCACTCCTTCTCGAATGATAGCAGGCTGTGAATGGCCTACCTTGATGGAGGTGCTAGGATCACCGGTGTCGCGAGTCTCTGATCATCAAACTAAGGAGTTGAGAGGATTGTTGGATCGTTTTGTTATTGTGTTTAAAGAAATTCAAGGTCTTCCTCCGCCAAGAAACACTTGCCATTCAATTGACCTTTTACAGGGTGTTGGTCCGGTAAGTGTGCGGCCTTATAGATATCCTCATTTACACAAGGATGAAATTGAAAAACAGATTCAGAGCCTACTCCAACAAGGGGTGGTGAGAAACAGCACCAGCGCTTTCTCTAGTCCCGTCATTTTGGTCAAGAAGAAGGATCAATCTTGGCGGATGTGTGTAGATTATCGTGCACTCAACAAGGTAACAATTCAGGACAAGTACCCTATTCCTGTTGTAGATGAATTGTTAGATGAGTTACATGGTTGTAGTTACTTCTCTAAGCTCAATCTTAAATCTGGTTATCACCAAATTCGTATGAAGGAAGAGGATATTCATAAAACGGCTTTTCGGACCCATGAGGGTCACTATGAGTTTTTGGTTATGCCGTTTGGCCTCACCAATGCTCCTGCAACCTTTCAATCGGTAATGAATGCAATTTTCAAGCCCTTTCTAAGGAAGTTTGTCCTGGTTTTTTCCGATGATATCCTAGTATACAGTAGTAGTTGGGCTGAACATTTGCAGCACTTGGAGGTGGTTCTTAATATTCTGAAACAACATCAGTTTGTGGCAAACCAGAAGAAATGTACCTTCGGTCAGCACCAAGTAGAATATTTGGGCCATGTCATTTCTAAAGCAGGGGTTGCTGTTGATCCTGCCAAGGTTAGCAGTGTGTTACAATGGCCGATTCCTAAGAATGTCAAAGGAGTGCGAGGTTTTTTGGGTTAACCGGTTATTACAGAAAGTTTATAGCCAACTATGGAAGAATCGCTAAACCCTTGACAGAATTGACAAAGAAGGATGGTTTTAGCTGGAATGCAGCAGCTGCTGAAGCTTTTGAGAAATTAAAAGTAGCTGTTACAACTGCCCCAGTTTTAGCCCTACCTAATTTCAAGGTTCCATTTGAAATCGAATGTGATGCCTCAGGAAAAGGAGTTGGTGCAGTGTTGTTGCAATCAAAGCATCCCATAGCATATTTTAGCAAGGCTTTTGAATCATCTAGGTTATCCAAATCTGCCTATGATAAGGAGTTGATGGCTTTAGTGTTAGCTATTCAACACTGGAGACATTATTTGTTAGGAAGGAGGTTTGTGGTTTATTCTGATCAAAAGAGCCTAAAACACTTGTTGCAACAACGTATTACCACAGCAAATCAGCAAGAATGGATGGCTAAGTTGTTGGGTTTTGACTTTGAAGTGGTGTACAAGGTGGGAGTGGAAAATAAAGTGGCTGATGCTTTATCTAGACAGCATGAGGATGCGGAGTTGCAAGCTATTAAATCCTATCCTATTTGGCAGCAGAGCAGCCAGCTACAGCAAGAAGTATCAAATGATCCTTTGCTTAAAAATATTGTGGAGGCTATTCAAAAGGATCCTAATGCTAAACCTGGTTTTGCTTTAAAAGGCGGCATATTATTCTACAAAAATAGGTTAGTTATACCTGCTAACTCACCACTTATTGAGGAGTTACTAAAAGATTTTCATTCGTCTCCGAGTGGGGGTCACTCCGGCTACCTACGCACTTATAGGAGAATGGCGGGAACTTTATATTGGCAAGGGATGATGCGGCGGGTGCAAGATTTTGTGAAAGCTTGTGATACTTGTCAACGCCAAAAATATACAGCAACTACTCCTAATGGATTACTACAACCTCTTCCTATTCCGGTTTTGGTATGGAGTGAGATATCTATGGATTTCATTACTTGTTTGCCTAAAAGTAATGGATTTGAAGCTATATTGGTTGTTGTGGATCGTCTCTCCAAGTACAGCCATTTCATTCCTCTTAAACATCCATTTACGGCTCGTTCAATAGCTGCTATTTTTGTGAAGGAAGTGGTTAGATTACATGGAATTCCGGAGTCTATTCTTAGTGATCGTGACCCCTTATTTGTGAGTATTTTTTGGAAAGAGTTGTTCAAGTTAGTAGGCACGGTGCTTAAAATGTCCTCGGCATACCACCCCCAAACGGATGGCCAAACAGAAGTGATTAATCGTTGTTTAGAGGCCTATCTACGTTGTTTTATTGCAGATCAACCTAAGACATGGGCACACTGGATTCCGTGGGCAGAACTGTGGTATAATACAACATTTCATGTGTCTACGGGGTTCTCCCCTTTCGAGGTAGTATATGGCAGAAAGCCTCCAGTGTTGGTGCATTTTTTGGAGGGCGAAACCAGAGTAGAAGCTGTAGCACAGGAGTTAAGGGACAGAGATGAGGCGCTGCGTCAATTGAAAACTAATTTACTCAAAGCCCAGGAGTACATGAAATACCAAGCTGACAAGAGGCGCAAGGAAGTGCAATTTGAGGTTGGTGATTGGGTTTTCCTCAAATTACGACCTCATCGACAACACTCGGTCGTGCAAAGAATCCATCAAAAACTAGCCCCTAGATTTTTCGGACCTTATCAAATCATGAAGAAGATAGGGCAGGTTGCTTATAAGTTAAAGTTACCACCAACATCTAAAATACATCCTACATTTCACGTGTCGCAATTGAAGAAAGCGGTGGGAAACTATACTACTACTACTCAGCTACCTATCAGTTTAGAGTCAGAAAAAGGGGATATTACTCCGGCCAAGGTTTTGTCATGGAGGGATAAGTTTGATGGTGGACAGCACAAGAGAGAATGGTTGATTCAATGGGAAGGGATGGATGTTGGAAATGCTACCTGGGAAGAGGAACTGTTGTTGAAGAGTCAATTCCCTGATCTGCGCCTTGAGGACAAGGCTAATGTTGTAGGTGGGGGTGATGATAGGAATGGATCGGACCCCACAAGTGATGATGGGGATGTGTTAGTTAACAAAGATAATTTGGGGCCTAAACAATGGAGAGTATATGTGAGAAAGAATAAGAAAGGCCCAGTTAATTAGTATTCCCATATAAATAGGAGTTAGTTTAGATTTCTCATATAAATAGGAGTAAGTTTAGATTTCCCATATAAATAGGAGTTAGTTTAGATTTCCCATATAAATAGGTGTATGGGGCAGTAGCTAGGTATCTTATTATTATTTTCTGTTTTCCTTATTAGGATTTAGACAGTGAGAGAATTGTTTTCTCTAACTGAGGAGCATTTGCTCTGGATTTCTTTTCTGTTTTCATAATCATTAATAAATTAATTTTCTCCATTATATTCTACCTTTCCTCTGTTCTATCACTCGCCGACACCAAGTCAAAACCCTAATTCAGAATACTTGCCGACACCGAGTCAAAACCCTAATTCAGAATACTTGCCGACACCGATACGATAACACGATCAAAGCAAACACGATTTGTAAGCACCCGAGATTAGAATCGCAATCTTGGAAGAGATTACCGAGAACCGAGATGATTTCAATTACCGAGAAACGAGATCTACCGAGACGATTTCAAGAGCGACCCAGTGGGGTGTCGCTGAATAAAGCCAAGATTAACCTAAAACTCACAGGTTTGATCGAAAACCTATTGATACCATGTCAATAATTCTTTGCTTGATACTTTTCTCATTATTATTTCTCGTATATATAAAGGTTACAGGGCTATATCGGTAATTACACTAAATAATTACATTTAAACTAATTCCTATTCACAGTCTGCATATTGAATGATGAATAAGGTTTGTATTTTGTTGGTAGAATGTTAAGGAAGCTATGGCCACTTGTTTAGATCAGTCCCTTTGTATTGTAAGGAGGTAGTATTTAAAGGATTGAAAAGTAGGAAGGGAATCTTGAGCCTTTAGTGGGATGACTCAACCATGATGTTGGTGATGTATTAAAGACACTGACATGGGAAATTGAAGGACTTTATTCAAGATAATATTTTGATATCATGGATTGTTTGGTTGCTTAAGAAAAAGATGGTAAAGAAGAAAGATATTAGTTTTTTTGTAAAAAAATTTAAAAGGGTTTATTTTTTAGAGGGTGAGAGAAAGGGTTATATATCTTGAGGAGCAAGATTCCATGGTATGCATATGACATGTTATCGGCCAACTCTTTGGAGAACTACACTGTTTAACTGTGATATTATATTTGTCTAATTTCTTTTACAGTTAAGAAGATGTGTGACTGACTTATAACTAATTTCATTTTCACTCTATATAACTTATTATAATATAACTGCAATGCTACTGATTTCATTACCTATTTAAATTATTAATGAAATTATTTTTCTTATTTTTTAGTTATTTACTCAAATGAGGGATTTCATCTTGTAATGGATGATATTAGATCACAGCATCTGTTGTAAAGGAGCTATTAAAAAAGGTTTTCATTTCAGATAGGTAATAAAGTTAAGAGTAGATGATAAGTGGCTTAGAATATCATTGATAAAGTTAAGAGTAGATGATAAGTGTCATACTATGTTATTTGTGTTAATCTACTCTACTATGTTTGATTTGTTTAACTATTTACCAGCCATAAGATCCTATTGGAACCTTCGTATTACTTATGCGTAGTTTTTTCAACCACTCGAGTCTTTTTAGGCTTTTAGATGAGGTGTATTGACTTAAGATCTGCATACTGATTGATTAATAAGGTATGTGTTTCGCTAACTTGGTTTGATCAATCCCTTGTATTCTAAGGAATGTACTAATTAAAGGGTTTGAGATTAGGAAGTGAATCTAAGCCCTTTTGTGGGATGACTCGACCAAAATCTTGACATCATGGTGTGTTTAGTTGCCTTTTGAAATACATGGTACTAATGCCAGATTTCAATTTCCTATCCATTTCCAACATACCCTGTCACCAAGCTCACTTTCTGAAATGCATGGCCTCTAAAAAGTTGTTTCATGTGGAAATTTTCTGATATACTTTTCCAAAAACATGGGTGCCATATCTTAAAATACAGTGCTTGTGGTCCTCCCATTTTCTTCAAATTAAGTAACATTAAAGTGTTATGATGTCTAATCAAATCTAAAGATATCAGTCTCATGTGTGCTGTCTACTCTATTCTATTTTGGCCTTTACTTGCGTTTAGTTAGAGTCAATTTTGTACTTCAATAAAATCTTGAAATCTCATGTGAAATTTTCATTGCAGTGAAAAGTGAATACTAAGTTGAGCAGTGTGTTGTTTGTAAGCACTGATAGCCAAATGGAAATGCATGTGACCTTATCAAAAGAGAAGTTAAAGAAGGATGACCTCACAAAGTTAACAATGGAAGCTATCCCAAATAACTAGCTTTGATGATGCATGTGCAATTCTTTTATAAGCATTACTGCCCAATTGCTGAAAATGTTATTAGGCTCAATCAAATTATTAAGTAAATGTTTAATTATCAATGAGGGGGCATTGGGATGATGTGGCAGTGATTTGGCTATTTTCTTTTCACCTAAATATTCAAATTCTTTTTCCCTTGTACATGAATGTATAGCATCAGAAAGGCTTAATTCCAGCTCAGAAAGCTTTAATCACTCCCTTTTATTACCATTTGTTTTATCAAAACTATGTTTTATCATATCCACATGGTATTGTCTAATACTCCAATCAAATAAAACTATTATTATTTTTTTCCTGTAGACAACTAGACATGCAATCTTTTTGAATTGCTTTTTTTCCTTTAGTCTTCATGATGATCCCTAGCTGACTCATCCTCCAAAAGCTCAACACTCACCTTGTTTCCTTTTAACCATATATATACTCATTTACAATACAATCATTCATCAACCAAATTCCTAGACCTCTTCAATATTTTTTACAAGCTAGAAACAAAATCCTCAAAGGCAAGAACACTAAAATGAATACCTCATTTCTTCATGACCTACTTAATGGAATCTCTATCAGCTCAACTTATCCAGCTGGGAAGTCCTCAAAGAGATACTTGCCTGATTCATCTGGCAAATATTGCAAGTCTATCACAAAGTCAAAGAAGGGTAGGACACATCTACATTACCAAATATGTATTTCATCAATCAAATACTTATATCATATTTAATTTTATTGATCATGGTAATTTTTATATTTTTCAGGTAAATTAAATTCAGTTCTAACTAAGATGACAGATACTGTAAAAGGGAAATTGAGGTTGGGTGCGAGAATTCTTCAAGTTGGAGGAGTAGAGAAAGTGTTTATGCAACTCTTTAGTGTTAAAGATGGAGAGAAGCTATTGAAAGCATCACAGTGCTACTTATCAACGACATCAGGTCCTATAGCAGGCCTCCTCTTCATATCCACTCACAAAGTTGCTTTTTGCAGTGAAAAATCCATCAAGATCACTTCTCCAAAAGGAGAATTTATTAGAATTCATTATAAGGTGAATTTTCTTACTTTTTTTTGTAATTTCTATGTTAATGCTCGCAATTCCTTTTATCTGTTTTCAGCCTTAGCCTTAATGTGTATATACTATTTCAGGTATCTATTCCACATGAAAAGATAGAACATGTCAACCAAAGTCAAAATGTGAAGAAACCTTCGGAAAAGTATATAGAAATAGTTACCGTGGATGGTTTTGACTTCTGGTTTATGGGTTTTTTTAATTACCGGAAAGCTTTAAGATATCTGCAACAGGCTATCTATCGTTCTCAGAGAGAAAAGTAGAAATTGTCAAATTGTTTATCCCTACTGCTTCATCAATTATTTTTTTGAAGTTGCAGAGGTTCCAAATATGTAAAAATATTTAACATTACATTATAAATATAAAAAGCTAGTTGCTTCTTAAACTTTTGGTTCTATGATCTAACAGACATAGTTGTTCCCTGAAGTTTAAAACTCAGTCTATATTAAATATGGAGATTATTTCTGTCAAAACACGCAATGACATTAGTTACGGAATATCTTGTACATGTAAGCAAATTTTTGGCAACATGCACCGCTATCGCTTAAGATGATATGGCAATGACTTGTCAACTTCCATTTTCCCTAAAAAAGAAATTAAAGAAATAAAAGTGATTGAATATATTCATATACTTTAAGCAAACAACAATATGTGTAATATAGCATTCGATATGAAATGTCAGTGCTACACAGGTCGGCTCTTAGCACAATATGTCAGTAGCCGGCCCGGGGCTAGAACTCAGTTTTCATTCCATTTCCAACATTGCCCTGTCAGCAAACTCACTTTATGATATATAAACTTTATCCGGTGGAACTAGAAATGTAAGGCCTCTAAAGTATATGGAAATGATTTGGTGATCCTTTTCCCAAAAACATGGGTGCCATATCTTAAAATACAATGTTTGTGGTCCTCCCGATTTCTTCAAATTAAGTAACATTAAAGTGGTGATGATGTCTAATCAAATCCAAACAACAAGTAACCATATCAGTTACACGTGGGCTGTCTACTCTATTCTGCCTTTGACCCTTTAACTACCATTTGTCGGCAAAGCCTTTGGAGACCTGCACTGTTTTGGAAAAATCGGTATAAGCATCAGCAGAGCTTTTCGATGGCATTGTTACTTCCAATTCACACATTCCACAACCTTCATTTTCTTACTATATTATACTTTTGAACTTGTTGATGTTCTTTTTTCACTTGTCCTTTTTCCAAATACAGTCAAACTCGGAAAAATCTGAATGATAAAATACAATCGCTGCACATGTTATTTTTTAATGTAGAAACTAGAAATGCAAGGATCATGCTCATGCAGCCGTGTGTTGTGTGCAAACAATAACAGCCAGATGGAAATGTGTTAAAGAAGGGTGACATCACAAAAAGGTAAGAGTGGCAGCTAGCTCTGATTGATTCAACTGCACATGTTAAGATAAGCAAGCGCTATTCTTATCTACAAAACCATTTTCAAGGAGTTGTAACATCTTAATATTATAATGTATGTTAACTAAACATCTATGATGTTGATGTATGTTAAATAAACATCGCTTATGTTGTGCGTGAATCTTTTCCAGATTATATCAGCTGTGATCTTTTCCTTTATATTATGAGATGGAAAATATATTCCAGCTATAATTTATGTTTCACTCATTTTAGTTTTTAGTTTGTTTTTTATTTTACTATTACTGATATTTATATATAAAAAAGATGCAAACAATCCAAATGAGAAATGTTCTGGTAAGGTTAAACAGAAGTTATTAGTCACATATATATCACATAGTAGACTAAGACTGCTACCAGAACACAAGTTTTGATATTGAGTGAAGCTTCTTTAAGGCCAAGAATTGCATAGAAAACAAAATGTGATTCAAACATTGCAGCGAAATAAAGAAACCAACTAATGATACACAAAACAAAATTAAGAATAGTAGATTAAATAGTAAGACAAATTTATAAAATGTAATGTGCAATGACAAAACCGACAGCTCTAACTAACAAACAAATAAAAATAACATAAACTAAGAGTAACCAAATAAGTCACTAGTAATCAAAATAAGCACAAAATAAATAACAAGATGAGCACTCTAAATCAGGTCACATAGCACAACATCTAGAAAGGACAAATCAAGCTCTCAACATAGATTTCTAGTGCCACCATATGACCATGGATGTTGTTTTGAAATTTCGGAATCTTGAATGTATTATTTATGGAATCATAAACCACCAAACTATATTTCGTCTCAGTCCAACCCTTTCAAAACTCCATCAACACTTGGTCATCTTCTGAAATATATAATACCTTGGTATAGTGACAATCACCCCATGGATTCGTTTGAGGAACACTGAACAATTTAATCCAAGAATTTTCATCACCGTATTCCTTCATAATCAAAACATCATAAAACGTGTCCCTGGGAGAGAGGAGAGACAAACAACCCCTCAATGTCCCTAAGGTACTCATCATAGAAATTGGGAAATCCACATCAAAGACTGGCACTGAAAGCTTTTGATAGGACTCTTTCTCCAAATCAAGAGAAATAATTAAATACGCCCAATCAGTAGTACCACTTGTCAACCAATTAACGGAGTCATTCAAAAAAGTTCCTGATCCAGAATTAGGAATGAGGTCAGGACCTGGGAAGTCCAAAATCCTTCTCCAACAACGAGTACCCAATGTGTGAACGCTGACTTCGTATTTCATTCTACTCGTATTAACAGCAATAATCTTATAACTATTAGTAACAGCAATAATCTTATAACTATTAGTGAAACGATCATACACTAAGGTATATGAGGTATGGAATTGGTGTGGAAATTTCAGAAGAGGCAATCTTTTGAATTTTCGAATGAAAGGGTTACACACCAGAGCCAAAGTATCATGTATCTTAAAACATAGGATGCCGTCACATGTGGAAGCGCTATTCCGATCTGCTATTTTGTTAAGAATACTTCTTTTACCGTAACCGAACTGTTTGACAGTAGAAGTAGCAGTAGTGAATGTGGAGGTGAATATAGAGGAAATTGAGGAATGTGAAAGAAGGAACTTAGATGAAGATAGGATGAGGTGGTGGCGGTCGTGGCTGGAGGTTGACAAGAGGAAATGCTTCTTGGCAAAGTCGGAATCTCGAGAGATAATAGAATTCCATGATTTACAGACGCAGCGGAGTTGAAGGAGGTGTTTGACAGGGAGTCTATACAGTATTTCAACCACCAAATCGAACGGAAGAGTACCGCTGAGATGCAGTGATGTTAGGGTTAGGGTTTGTTGAGGTTGTTTCCTTCTTTTGGCCATCACCTTTGCTACCTAAGAAAAGGTTAGGGGACTGAGTTTCAGGTTAAACTTTTTTTATACCATCAAAGATTCCTTATTGATTAAGTAACCTAATTCTTTAAAACAACTTATACTTATTCTTAAATTTAAACAACTTATTGATCAAGTAATGAGTTGCTTTCACATTTATCTCAACAAACTACACGTATTTAGTATTACTAGATTGACGACCCGTGCTCCGCACGGGATTGATTGGAATTTTTATCTTAAATGTTATTTTAAATAAATAAAAATATTTTAGTAAATATAGTAACATGTAATATACTCATCATAATAATAGTAATAATATTAATTATTATTATTATTATTATTATTATTATTATTATTATTATTATTATTATTATGAATTTATATTGTAATATTTTATGTAAAATTTTATAAATCAAAGGAGTTACAACATGAAAATCAATATCATTTAATAGATATATCATCAAAGAACTTATTAATTAATTATTATTGAAAGGAAAATCAATTTTTTTCTAAATTACATAAAAGTATATTATTTTATATTTAATTATTAGTTTAGAATATGAATAATAAAAAATATAAGTTATAAAAAATTAAGGAAATGATAAGTAATAAAACATTAAAGAAATAATAATTAAGGTAATAAATAAAAAACTAAATCACGGAGGTCAAAAGGTTTTTGAAATATCTTTTTGAAGAAAATGTCGCAGTGTGTTCCATCAGATAAAATTTTGTAATATATGTCATTGGTTTATCAGTTTGTCAACACATCCATTTCATTTATTGTTTAAATTTATCATTTTTTTCTGATTTACATGAAAAATAACCACACATTAATAAATAAAAGAAAATGAGAAAGGAAGATAAAAAACGAACTAACAAAAAAGATATATCAATAGAAAAATAATTGATTTATACAATTATTACATATAAAAATATATACTTACATGAACAACCATTTCATTGACTTCTCAAACAAAAATGATGCAACATAAATCTATCATCTTCACATAATTCCCATAAAAAACCATATTCATATCAAGAAATAAATGAAATTTAGAAAGAGAGTTAAAATATTAAATTAACAAAAGTTAAATCAATAAATTTGTTTTTAAATATTTAAATAAAATTATTTGAGTTTGTATTCTTCCACAAAAATCAATATAAAGGCATGAAAAGAAATAAAAACTTTTATACAAAATCGAACCATACTATCAAAAAAATTGTTTGTAGACAATAATGATATCACAATATTACATATTTATATGTAGAGAGATTATGGATAGAACAAAATATATGATTATGAATATAATTAAAGAAAAAGAGTTACAAAATATCATAAACCTTTGAACTACTTAAAAGAAAAGTTATTACAAAATATCATAAACCTTTGAACTACTTAAAAGAAAAGTTATTACAAAATATCATAAACCTTTGAATTACTTTTTTATTTTATTTTATAACTACTATTCTTTAATTATATTCATTTTTATTTTTTATTATTTATTATTGTTCTATCCATAATCATAAACCTTTGAATTACTTTTTTTTTTTTTGCTATTTTGTAATTCTTTAATTATATTCATTCACTCATTTATTGTATTAATATAGATTTTAATTAATAATTTAAACCATTATTATTATTTTATCATTTATTATTTTAGTAAAAATGCAATTAGGGTAAATAAAATTTATTTAAAAAAGATTGTCGTCCTCACTTTTCAATGTAGAAATTATTACTATTTTTCTACATTAGTAAAATAATATGTGAAAAGTATCTATATTTTTATTAAAGTATCTATTATTTTACTATAATTAAAGTGTCTATTTTTATACATCAGACATCTATAAGCACATTCTTACGTGAATTATTGAATCCAATTAGAGTTTTAAATGATATTATTTTCATCAATAGTTCAAATATCCTTAACAGTAGGTAAAGAGAAATCAACATGATAATATCCATAAAATGAACAATTCATTTCATTACCTGCATATTTGAGAAGTGATAGAATGTTTTTTTAGTTTTATAGTCCCACACCAATATTTTTCTTGCATCTACATACAATTGAAGTTGTTAATACAGATCAATAAATAATTATATTTACATACAAAAGCATTAAATCTTACAAATTAAAAATAGAATTTGATATTACTTTTATAAATTAAAAAATAATGAAGTTATTTTTAAGTCATTCCCAAAATCTGCATGTATTCAAAGACAATTATTTGATTAATGATTCCATCCATGTTCCAATTTCTGCAACTGTGAAAATTGTGTTTTTAGAAGAAAATGAAAAGAACACAATACTTCAACTCAATAAAAACACACAATGAATATGCAAAATCTAAATAAAGCAAACATAAAACCATAGAGGAATAAGTTGATTAATAGAAAAGAAGAAAAATTAACATAGATTAATGAACTTTGTGTGCAGAAATTGGGTTTCAACAATGCAATAAGATTGAGATCTATAATATGGTAAATAGAAAAAAAAATTATATAGAATTGAGACTAAAAATACAAAACCAAATCGACACAATTGTGTAGGTGTAAGTAATTTGTGCGGTGATATTTATAATGTCTACTATTAAAAAGGAGATAGAATATTATTAAATTTTAATTTATTGGTGTCTCTCAATTCCTAACTGTTTGGTGACTCTCCGTTAACTTTCCATAATTTAAATTTAGGTTACAAATTGATTTGAGGAAAAGTGAATATTTAAGTGTGATAAATATTATCACTAATAGAGGGTAGTTTGAAGAGTTTGTTACATGTATTTCTAAATAATAATCTATATCTATAATAATATGGAATAATATTAATCTTAAGACCTATTAATTGTTTTAAAAAAATGATTTGAGTATTAAATATTAAAATAAAATGTTACTTAATTAAAAATATTAATAAAAAAGAGTAAATAGAATTGATTATCATATATTATTAAAATAAAAAAAATTATATAATTTAAAAATATATATTTCAATTGAAAATCACATAAAATAATTTAAGAAATAAAGTAATGAAAGAAATTATAAAAAAATATTTTAATTTAAGTATATAAATGATAAAAGAATTGTTAAAATTAATATATAGTTATGTGTGAATTAAATTTTAAAAAATGAATAGTTTTAAAAACAACCAATTCAATGACCATTTAAGCGAGAATTAATAAAGAAGTTATATACATAATTTATAATTAAAATATATTAATATAAAATTAATTATTAAAATTAATTTTTAATTATAATAGTGTTATTATATTTAATAATTTTTATATAATAAATAAAATTAAATCTGAAATATATTATAGTTAAAAATATATATCTCAATTAAAAATCACATCAAATATTTTAAGGGAGAAAGTAATGGAAGAAATTATAAAAAATAATTTTAATTTAAATATATTAATGATAAAGAAATTATTATAATTAATATATAGTTATGTGTGAATTACTATCAAAGTGACATGTGGCTAAGTTTTGTTTATAGATACTACCAAGGTGACATGTGGCCAGGGTTGCCATCATGACAACCTTGGATTTATATATATTAAGATTAAGATGTATTGTGAATGTTTTATTTTTAATTATTTTATAACATTTTTCTTTTAATATTTTATAATTTTTTTTAAAAACAACAGCTTATTATGCGAGTCAATCAAACATTTTTAAATTTTAATTTTTAATTTAACAGCAATGCTTATCATTTACATATTTTTGTTTTTCTTTTATCTACTAAATAGTTTTTTAATTAATAAATAATTCTGTTTTAGCATAATTTATCTTAATAAATTCAATTCTTTATTTTTTTTTTTATAGCAGTGAAAACTAAGCATGTGATCTTCACCTTTCATACTGAATTTTCACTACCTAATTATAAAAACTGCAAATCTTATCTTAAAACAAAAGCATTCAGGATTTGATAAATTATGCATATGTTTTTATTTAAATGCAAATGGTCTCCTTATTTTTATTAGATATCTTATTTTTATAACAGAACTTTGAGGTTGGTCTGGCATGAAAAAGTGACTGTTAGATATGTAAATAGAAAGAGTGAAGAAAACTGTCAGAATTTTAGCTCCAGACTCAATTACTTGACGAATTATTTACGTCCATGTTCTCAAAGATTATATCAATAATGAGATTGAATACTCATGTGTTGTAGTAGTATTTATTTAGTGTAGGATCCTGCAACAGACAAAACAGATACAATTTTTCACTCTCAAGAAGATCATACCTAATCATTACTTTCAATCAGCACATGATCCAAATATAGTTAACTAAAAGAGATAGAAATCAATTATAAGATACAAAAGATAAACAAAAGACTGATGCATTTTCATAATAGTGGTGACACAAAATGCCTTAGCCTTATTCTTTCCACCTCAATACCCTTGTTATACACGCAGAAACCCTATAAATTTCCCAGCAGAGATCCCAAATATAGATTTAATTGGATTCATCTATGGTTCTAAATTGCAATCCGCAACTGCAATTGTGGCCGCAATGTTGCTGATACGGTAGCCTCCGCAGCCGCATCAGACCGCAATTGCATTGTGATTTAAAAATCACATGTTCTGCCGCATTAGGAACTCCATGTTTCTTTAAGTATTGTTATAAAAACTAATAATTTCATAACCCCAAAACTCATTTTACTTGTGAGGTAATGAAAAATCTGAACATTAACTGTTTTTCAACATTGTATTTAAAACTCTTGTTAATCAAAATCCACACTACAATAAGCCAATAACTGCAATCAACCACAATTTCTTTTGATTAACTGCATCCCTTTTTTGTTTCTCTTTTGTACCATTATGCCACTAACTTCATGATAGAAAAATCATTGAAAGGTAGAAACATGGTGTCAGAATTGTTAAATTAACTAAGTTTAGAGACTAATTCGAGAGAATGGAACATAATGAAGAGAGAAAAATGTGGATTTAAATTTAAGAGAAATAGAGTAGCTGCTGCTTTAGTGGAACAGGATCCATTCTGTCCTATTTGGATCCTGTGTTGTTTGAAAGCAATTAGTTTGGTATGTTCTTCTGAAAGTGGAAAAGGTGTTTATGTTTCCTCTGTTGAAGGATCCTATCCTAACACTCCAACACGCGAAAGTATCCAATTGGATTCACGTTTGAATAACTATAGACAAATATTTATTAAAGAATTATCATGGTCTAAATACATTTCGAAAGTTCCTGAAAACATGCACGTAATTAGCATGTTGAGTAATTGTGCTTGAAATTTAACTTCTAATCTTTCTATCTACTGTCCTTGGATCTTGGTTGCTTCCATCCAAGAGATCCATAATTTTACCAACACTATGTTGACAACCATGTCTGCATCTGAGCCGATATGAATGAACCATGTGCATGTTCACTAGTCAATCATGGGGGAAAATCCGAAAGCCCGAATTCCACAATATGTTTTCTGCATCTGAATGATCAATACAATCCACAAAGTCCCCCGTTTTCAAACGCAGCCTAATATCTCTTTTCCATAGCTTGTCTTGTTGGTTATCATTTTTTCAAAGTTTTATATCTTAAATATTAATGTTTGTAATCGCAACATGAAGCTTTCTTCGAGCATCGTCTAGTTATATTTTGTGAAATTGCTTGCTCAAGATAATTTATAGTTTTCTGATATTTGAAGACGCCCATAAACCAGAAATCAAAATTATCCGTTGTAACTATAGTTATGTACTTCTGTGTTGGTTTATCAACATTTTGACTTTGATTCACACACTTTATGTTCTTCCCAGGAATCACAACCTGAACATAACAAATCTTAAATTAGGGAAATTGAGATATAAGGAGAGGTTTGTTTCTGCTCAGTATATTAGTTTAGGACTTACCTTATAGCGGATCCTACACATTTGACCTTTTTGATTAAACACTTTTATGGATCTCTCGCTGCAAAAGGCAACCTTTTCAGTTGAGATGAAAAGGAGACCAGCTAGAGGGCCAGACGTGGTGGACAAATAACATTGGGAAACTTTCAACAGTCTCTCCCCTTGTATCACGCTAAAATATTGCATGAACATTTTCTCCACTCCACCAACTTGAAGAATTCGAGCCCCTAAGCTCAACTTCCTCTTTATAGTTTCAGATATGTTTGTCCCAAGTCTTGCTGAAGTTTCAGAATTACTATTGGCCTTCCTGCTGCGTTTTTTCTGGTTAGAACTTGCTCTACCTGAAACATTGAAGCACTCTATATTAGTAAAAGCAACTATACTTAATGAAATTAGATTAGATAATTGTGATTCTTCTATAAAGAAAGAAAAGAAAGTGTTACATTTGCTTTGATGTTTAGATGGATATTGAGATTGATGAGAGGCAGAATCAAGCAAGTATCTGTTATCCGACTTTTGAAACTGGTCATATATGATTGGAGTTCCAACAATTAGCTCATGAAGAAGTGAGGTCTGCATGTTGAATGATTAATAAGGTTTGTGTTTTGTTGAGAAGTTAGGCTCACTTGGTTAGATCAGTCCCTTTGTATTCTAAGGAGGTAATATTTAAAGGGATGGAAAGGTAGGAAGGGAATGTTGAGCCTTTTGTGGGATGACTCAACCATGATCTCGGTTGATGTAATAAAGACACTACTGACATGGCAACTTGAAGGACTTTATTTAAGATAATATTTTTGACATCATGGATTGTTTGGTTGCTTTTAGAAAAAGATGGTAAGGAAGAAAGATATAAGTTAGTTTTTTTGTAAGAAAAAAAACTAAAAAGGGTTTATTTTTAGAGGGTAAGAGAAAGGGCTACATATCTTGAGTATTAAGATTCCACGGTATGCATATGACATGTTGTCGGCCAACTCTTTGGAGAAATACACTGTTTTGGGAAAATGGGTTCAAGTAAAGAAGGATATACTTTTGTGAGAATGCATCAGCAGAGCTTAATGAGTTGGCTTTATAATTTCTTTTGCAGTAAAGCAAGCATGTGACTGACTTATATGTTATATACATAGTGTTGCCATTTACAGATTGCTCAACCTTCATTTTCACTCTATGTAACATATATATGACTGAAATGCTAGTGACTTCATTAACTAGTTAAATTATTTTTTCTTATTTTTAAGTTATTTACTCAATTGAGGGATTTCATCTTGTAATAGATACGATTAGATATTCCTATATAGTATATTTTCATAACCGAGAAGCACAGTTTCTCCCCCACTTAGCTTCAAGCCAACTCCTGCAACAAAAAATTAGAAAACAACAAGTACCGACAGTGTTGTACACACTTGTCGCGTACTAAGGGATAAACAACAATTAGACGACTCTGGCCGGACGGACCGACCTGCTCTGATACCACTAATGTAACACCCCAAATCTACCCGATAAATTATACGGAAAATCAAAGTATAAATTCCAAACAAATTGATTTGAGATATCACATATTCGTCATTCAAAAACAATTACGGCTTATTTACCTTCATATAGATACATAGCACAGGAATTTAAAACGATAATTTAATTAATCTTCGAAATCATTTTATCAAAATAAACATTTTTAACTCGCAGCGGAATTTACAAAACTTTTCTATTTTCAGTTTAATCATCATAGCATCTTCACAAATAACTTTGAGTCACAACCAAATTAAAACATCACTAAAATTCAGCAAACATAACAAATAATAAAGCAATCGTTTATCCCCCCGAGTGCTACGTATCAGAGTGACCACCGACTCGACTCACAGCGTCTAAATCTTCATCAAAGCTATCACCTGCACGTTACCAGTATAAAGGTAACGGCGAAACAAAAGAAAGGGGTGAGATATCAAACCATATAAACAGGGTGATGATAAACAGTATATTCAGGTTCAAGTTACAATAATTATCGCTTTGCGGTATAATTGTTACCGTCTAGTTTACTTCACTATTTCAATCAACAACACCGGTCACAATATCTCACCTAAGGTCATATTCAAAGTTCACAACAAGTCACATAAATTCACACATCAAAACACATAACATCATAATCACGCAAATGAAATGCAACTCTAAAAAAAATGCACATGCATGTGGTACCCACAGCCCCCATCGCCAATTGCCAGATAATAGAGGCATCAAAACAGGCATAAGCCTTCGTCGCTGTTTGCCAATCCAGGCCGTCGCTAAAACATGCAAATCATGAGACACTGATGAAATGCAACAAATCACAAACATCGCAAAACAACGTCGCGAGGCATATGCCTATATCACAAACACGTCGCCAAACATTGTCACAAAGGCATTCGCCTACATCGCCAAAATATATCAATAATTATTGATAAACAATCGTCACCTTAAATCCTGCACTTCGCAATAATTCACAAAAAGAAAAACTCATCACAACATCGCAATATATCACATGACAAATCAACAACAATAATTCATCACAGATAATACACGCAAACATTGTCATACTTCACAAAACTCACAAGAATACGTCACGTCGCAACATTACCTAAAACACCGCAAGCATAACAGTTATCAGATTATTCCCGAACACTCCTAATATTATTCAACTCACTATATATCTTTCTGTCTATTATTATATTCCTCTGCTACTTATATAATGTCTCTGTTACGAAATTGATCACTACACTGATGGGCAACAAAGTGCTACTGTTATTTTCATTAACTTCTTCTATATTATTAACTCATAAAAATTATAATAATATATAATTATAATTCGACAGAGTTTCAAAGGGACTCTAAACAACTCTACAATAATTCATACAACTCTAAAGTGCCCAAAAATATCCTACTGACAATTCTTATTACATATAAGGGTAACTCTTATGCACCAAATTGACTAATAGTATGACTCAAGTAATAATAAAACAACTCTAAAGGGTCAAGTACCTTCAATTTTAATTTATAGTTTATCAGATTTTACTCTAAGCAACTCGAAAGCAACTCTGACAATCATATTGACAACTCTAACATGTTGAAAATAATTTAAGTTAGCCAATTAACCCTAATATTTATCTTTAACTCAACTCCTAAAATATTAAATAATTATTATTATTATTATTATTAAAAATTATTATTATTATAATGAAATATACATTATATACATTGTCACTCTTAATTAAACTAACGCTACAGTATACAAAATATTAAACGACGCTACATTTAGGATTAGCTTCTCATGAAATACTAAACTAGATTCTCAAATACCGCTACAGTACGCACATTCTCATGTTTGTTTTGTGCATTGACATGGTTTTAACATATGTTATGTAATTTATAATTTGATTCTTGAATTTAGTTAAAAGAAAGAAGTGACGCTACTGTATTAAATTCACATTCACTTAGGAAAACATGCGATTTAGATATTCATTATCAATGATAGATAACATCACTAACACCAAAAACTATATCAATACAGAGAGATAATATTAATTCCTTAACCCCACGTACGGTCCATCATATCCCTGTTTATAGAGCAAGAACCCCACCCTTACCCTATATTCAGAGTCCGCTCTACAATTCCGGTCGAATCCATGTTTTCTGGCTTCGCGTAATCCTTCCGTTATTCTCTTCACGGCAAACTTCTTGTATCTCTTTTCTTTTTCCAATTTTCCTATTCTCTCAGCCGTCATTCTCTTTTTCCCAAATGTTATGAAACACTTTCTAAAAAGCTAGGTGTATCCTCACTTCTCAATTCTTCTAATTTGGGCCAAAACCAGATTACACGTACAACATAACACTCAGCCCATCTAATTTATTTTCATTAAACTCCCCATTTATTCTTTACCTCATATTTTACGTTCTAATTTAATTTGCTCTGAAAATTCCCAAAATAATACACGACACTCTAAAAATATTTCTAATACTAAAAAAATATTAAAAATCTCGGTTAATTATCGATCCGCTATTGCGAACTAATATCGACTAAATCGTCCCAAAATGCGAAAATTTCACTAAACGCTACAAATGTCTAAATTAAGCAAATAATGGAACTTCCGAGCGTTACAACTCTCCCCCACTTAAAAGATTTTCGTCCTCGAAAATTCATCCGACACCACCATCCTTAACTTCTTCTAGTTTCCAACTCTCCGATCTCCCAGTTGTGCTTGACAACACTCTAAGTACTATTCCTTCGAGACAACCGAACTCAGCAAGGTTTAAATCTAACATACTAATCATTCAACACAAATCTTATTTTCAAGATGCTCCAACTTAATTAACAACCAAAATCTTAATTCCATGTCAACAAGCTCCAACATTACTTGCACTGTCTCCTTAAGCAGTATATTGCACCAACAACTTACAACCGAAGCATAACCGAGAAGCACAGCTTCTCCCCCACTTAGCTTCAAGCCAACTCCTGCAACAAAAAATTAGAAAACAACAAGTACCGACAGTGTTGTACACACTTGTCGCGTACTAAGGGATAAACAACAATTAGGCGACTCTGGCCGGACGGACCGACCTGCTCTGATACCACTAATGTAACACTCCAAATCTACCCGATAAATTATACGGAAAATCAGAGTATAAATTCCAAACAAATTGATTTGAGGTATCACATATTCGTCATTCAAAAATAATTACGGCTTATTTACCTTCATATAGATACATAGCACAGGAATTTAAAACGATAATTTAATTAATCTTCGAAATCATTTTATCAAAATAAACATTTTTAACTCGCAGCGGAATTTACAAAACTTTTCTAAGTTGAGCATGTGTTGTTTGCACACAATGACAGCCAGATGGAAATGCATACTGCTCTATGACCACCTTATGGTTGAAGAATATAGTATAATTATACATGTGACCTTGTCAAAAGAGAAATTAAAGAAGGGTGACATCACAAATTTAAGAATGGAGGCTATATCTCAAATAACAAGCTTTGATGATTCATCTACACATAATAAGATAAGCAAGTGCCATTCTTTTATAACCATTATTGACCAATTGTTGAAAAAGTTATTAGGCTCAATAACTTATTAGGAAAATGCAATTTTCCATGTGGGAGCATTGGGATGATGTGGGAGTGATTTGAGTATTTTCTTTTCACCTAAATATTCAATTTCTTTTTCCCTTCTACATGAATGTAATGCATCAGAAAGGCTTCATTCCAGCTCAGAAAGCTTTAATCACACCCTTTTATTAGCATATGTTTTATCATAGCCACATGGTATTGACCAATCAAACAAAACTATTATTATTTGTTTCCTGTAAACAACTAGATATGCAATCTTCAACTTTTGAATTGCTTTTTCTCCTTTAGTCTTCATGATGATCCCTAGCTGACTCATCCTCCAAAAGCTCAACCCTCACCTTGTTTCCTTTTAATCATATATATACTCATTTACAATACAATCATTCTTCAACCAAAATCCTAGATCTCTTCAATATTTTTTACAATCTAGAAACAAAATCCTCAAAGGCAAGAACACTGAAATGAATACCTCATTTCTTCATGACCTACTTAATGGAATCTCTATCAGCTCAACTTATCCGGTTGGGAAGTCCTCAAAGAGATACTTGCCTGATTCTTCTGGAAAATACTGCAAGTCTATCACAAAGTCTATCAACAACATCAGGTCCTATAGCTGGCCTCCTCTTCATATCCACTCACAAAGTTGCTTTTTGCAGTGAGAAATCCATCAAGATTACTTCTCCAAAAGGAGAATTTATTAGAGTTCACTATAAGGTGAATTTTCTTACTTTTTTTTGTAATTTCTACGTTAATGCTTGCAATTTCTTTTATCTGTCTTCGGCCTAAACCTTAATTTGTATATACTATTTCAGGTTTCTATTCCACATGAAAAGATAGAACATGTCAACCAAAGTCAAAATGCGAAGAAGCCTTCGGAAAAGTATGTAGAAATAGTTACCGTGGATGGTTTTGACTTCTGGTTTATGGGTTTTTTTAATTACCGGAAAGCTTTAAGATATCTCCAACAGGCTATCTATCGATCTCAAATAGAAAAGTAGAAATAGTCAAATTGTTTATCCCTACTGCTTCATCAATTATTTTTTGAAGTTGCAGAGGTTCTAAATATGTACAAATATGTTACATTGTATTGTTAATATAAAAAGCTAGTTGTTGTTCTTTCAAGAAAACAGCCTGTGATCTTCACTTTTCATAATGAATTTTCACTATCTAATAATAAAGACTGCACATCTTATCTTAAAACAAATGCATTAAAGCTTTGATAAAATATGTATATGTTTTTATATAATTGTAAATGGTCTATTTTTATTTGATTTCTCATTTACATAACAGAACTTTGAGGTTGGTCTGGCATGAAAAAGTTAATGTGCCAACTTATAAAGATGAATGACAGACTAAATAGTAATGTTTAAGAAAAAGTTTGTCCGGATCAGAAAGCTAACCTTCCAACTATAATCTATAATGCTGAATGACACACTATACAATATTTAAGAAAACAAATTTAAAGGGTTAAATATGTTACAGGTCCTTATAAATATCTCAAAATCTAGTTTTAGTCTCCAGAACATTTTATTTTTCGTTCAAAGAATCGTCTTTATAAAGTTTTCCGTCCCTATCTGCCGTCTATTTCACTTAACGGTTGCTTACGTGGACGGTGACTTGAGAATTTTTTTTGAATAATTGGACAGTTACTAATTTCCACATGTGTAAATCAATTACAAGTCATTATTAACGTCAATTATCTTTGTACCAGACGCATATCAACGTTCCTCTTCGTCCTCTTTGTGCCATAATTCCTTTTTTTTGTAACCAGTCGCATTCGAAGCTTCCTCAATCACAAACTTAATTTGTCATCATCAAAGCAAGGTTGATGTCGTATTCCAGAACTACTGCTTCAAAACCCATGAGCATGTCTCCATCCTTTGTGAGATGTTGTCGGGGAAGGAATTGTGGTTGTGAAGCTCGTATGGTTTTTTTGCAAGAATGGTCGCAGTAAAGGTAGGCTCTTCTAGAGATGTCCTTTTTGGAGGACTTACATTAATTTTCAAAATATATTTTATGTCGTTATAGTATTTGAAAAATTAAAAATATTGTAATGATATATATTCTTTTATGATTTAATACAAAATTATTTTTTCAAAAAATGTCAAATATTTTTCTATAATATTCTAAAAATTCATTTTTGGAACTATTCCCCACACATAGAGATGGCAATTGATGTGATCCTTTGATGTTCGAAAGTAATTAGTTAGGTATGTTCTTCTGGAGAGTGAAACGTGGAAAAATTGTATATGTTTCCTCTGTTGAAGGATCCTATCCTAATGCTCCAACACTTGAGAGTATACAATCTCTTTATTGATGTAATTTGAAAGAATTATTTAAACTGACTGATTAAAATTAGATTCACATTTGCATAACTATACACAAATTTTTATTAAAGAATTTTTATGGTTTAAATACATTTCGAAAGTTCTTGAAAACATGTTAAATAATTGTGCTTGAAAATAAACTTCTGATAGTTTTCCTCAATCTTTCTATTTACAGTCCTTCGATCTTGTTTGCTGCCATCCATGGATCTCTTGCATCCATAATTTTACAAACACTATGTTGACAACCATGTCTGCATCTGAGCCGATATGAATGAACCATGTGCATGTGTTCACTAGTCAATCATGGGGGAAAAGCCGAAAGCCCGAATTCCGCAATATGTTTTCTGCTTCTGAATGATCAATACAATCCACAAAGTCCCCCGTTTTCAAACACAGCCTGGTATATCTTTTCCATAGCTTGTCTTGTTGGTTATCATTTTTTCAAAGTTTTATATCTTAAATCTTAATGTTTGTAATCGCAACATGAAGCTTTCTTCGAGCATCGTCTAGTTATATTATGCACATATGGTGGACTTGGAAAGGAAGATTCATCTAAACTTGTGAAATTGCTTGCTCGAGATATTTTATAGTTTTCTGATATTTGAAGACGCCCATAAACCAGAAATCAAAATTATCCACTGTAACTATATTTATGTACTTCTGTGTTGGTTTCACAACATTTTGACTTTGATTCTGATAGAACAGAGGTAAGATAGAATATGATAGAGAAAATTATTTTATAAATAAATGTGAAAACAGAATGAATTTCCAGAGCTACTGCTCCTCAGTCAGAGAAAGAATTCTCTCACTGCCCAACCCTAATCTGAAAACAGAAAGTAATAATAATGATACTAGCTACTGCCCCATACACTCCTATTTATATGGGGAATACTAACTAAGCCAATTCCTATTTATTTGGAGAATAAAAACTAACTAACTGAGCTACTCCTAATTATTTGGGGAATAAAAACTAACTAATTGAGCCAACTCCTATTTATTTGGTTTGGACTAAGGCCCAAACCAATATCCTAACAATACCGGCAACCCGAAATACAACCTTGTCCTCAAGGTTGAAATGAGAAAATGTCCTTCAACATATAACGCCAAACACTTCCCTTGCAAGATAATGGTGGGTCTAAAACAAGACCAATTCTGCAGTTCAGCAAACCACAAACTGTACTTGGAGTTCATTTTCTTGAAACACAACACCGGCACGACTGTAGCTTTTGTATCTTCCGGATCCCATTGTTGAGAACTTGATGAGGTGACTTCATACAATCGACTTGCTGCACATCTTTATTCTCACTATCTCTAGATAACAACCTACAGCTTTTCTCCTTAAAACCCCTAGAAGCTTGGGCATAATCAATCGTAACTCCGGCAAGAAAAATACAAAACTCTTTAGAAGCATGCAATATATCAAGGGTCGTGTCTTTTACAATTCCAAGGAATTTGACCAAGCTATTTACTATATCTTCAATTAAAACTATTCTAACCACCCCTTGCTGCAATAGGCTCTGAATTTCTTTTTCAATTTCATCCTTGTGTAAATGGGGATATCTGTAAGGCCACACACTTACCGGACCAGCGCCCTGTAAAAGATCAATTGAATGACTAGTGTTTCTCGAGGGAGAAAACCCCTGAATTGCTTTAAACAAAATAGCAAAACGATCCAACAATCCTTCCAACTCCTCGGTCTGTTGATCAGAGACACACGACACTTGTGACCTTAGCACCTCCATCAAGGTAGGCCATTCACAGCCTGCTATCATTCGAGAAGGAGTGATAATACTTTGGAAAATAGCCATCTTATCATCTATAGCCTGACCAAGTAATTTCACCATACTGCCCTTATGGTTGAACGCCATAGACATTTCTTTCCAATCCATGGTCACCTTCCCCAAAGTTTCTAGCCACACAACTCCCAAAATCAAGTCCACACCTTCTAACTCCAGCACATAAGCATCAAAACAAATTTGCACCGCTCCCACGTTCACCTGAATTCCATTGCATCTACCCCTAGTTAGGACACGATGACCGTCTCCTAACTTAACACCCAAAGGATTAGAAGGCACCATAGGCAATCCAAGGGCTTCAACCACCTTAGGGGATATGAAATTATGTGTGGCTCCACTGTCAATAAGAACCAAAATAGATGCACCTTGTAAACATCCCTCCAACTTCATCGTCCGGACCTGGTTTGGATTAGTGGATACACCAAACAGTCCCATGGTGTTACATTCTAATTCCTCTTGCGCGAGCTCTTCTTCCGACTCAGCCTCCAACACCACAATCTCTCCTTCATTGTTGACAATTTCATTATCCCCCAAGATAATCAACCGTAACTGTTTTGTTGCACATTGATGGAGAGGATCCCATCGTTCGTTGCAACGAAAACAGAGTCCTTTCGCACGACGCTCGTTAAACTCTGCACTTGGTAAATGGCGAACACCACGAGAGTGACGGCGCGAATCGTCACCTAAATTTGGGCGGGAAGATGCTGTAGAATTGGTAGGGTGTGTTGACCCAGCTTGAGATCCCGAACCAGTAGGCGTTCGGCCCAAATAGTTATTAGTCTGGTTTTGAATTGCAGATCCGTTCCCTTCCCCTTCGCGAAAAGTCCAAGTAGGTTTTTGAGATTTTGCCCAAGAGCCATGACCCGGTTTGTAACGTGATCCAGACCCTTGACCAGAAGCCACTGCAAATTCACTTTCAACATCACGAGCCAATTGCATTGCTGAGTAACGGTTACGAGGCTTGAAGGTACGCACCCGAGAGCGAATATCATGACGCAACCCACCAATGAAATAACCAAGAAACTGTTGCTCTGGCAAACGACCACACTGTGAAGAATACAATTCAAATTCAGCAATGTATTCCTCTACTGATCCTGATTGTTTTAGTTCCTTCAACTCCTCAAAAGGATTCTCCAAACGCCCACCACCAAATCGAGCCATCAGCGCCTCACAGAGGTTCTCCCATGACAGTTCCTCGGTTGAATCATGCCATAGGTTAAACCAATGGATAGTAGGGCCTTCCATGCTCAATTTCGTCAACTGAATACGAACATCCTCTGAAATTCGTTGTACCTCAAAGTACGTCTCTGCCCGAGTGATCCATGCAACCGGATCTTCACCGGTAAATGCCGGCAACTCCACCTTCTTCGCAGATAAACGAAACTCATCCAGCGGTGAGGTAACTGTCACACCGTTTGGCTGCGACACATCGCGATTAGCCACTGCACGTTGAATCTCAACACCAATGAACTCTCGTAAGGCAACGTCGTGATTAGCCATTGCACGTTGAATCTCAACACCAATGGACTCTCGTAATGCAACGATGCTAGCCTCAACACTCCCCAATCGTCCTTCCACTGCAGAAACACGGTCAGCCATCTTAGGAGCTCTGGGCATCAACAACGGTAGGTCGGACCAATTGATAGAACAGAGGTAAGATAGAATATGATAGAGAAAATTATTTTATAAATAAATGTGAAAACAGAATGAATTTCCAGAGCTACTGCTCCTCAGTCAGAGAAAGAATTCTCTCACTGCCCAACCCTAATCTGAAAACAGAAAGTAATAATAATGATACTAGCTACTGCCCCATACACTCCTATTTATATGGGGAATACTAACTAAGCCAATTCCTATTTATTTGGAGAATAAAAACTAACTAACTGAGCTACTCCTAATTATTTGGGGAATAAAAACTAACTAATTGAGCCAACTCCTATTTATTTGGTTTGGACTAAGGCCCAAACCAATATCCTAACAGATTCACACACTTTATCTTCTTCGCAGGAATGACAACCTGCACATAACAAATCTTGGATTAGGGAAATTGAGATATAAGGAGAGGTTTGTTTGTGTACAGTATATTAGTTCAGGATTTACATTTACCTTATAGCGGATCCTACACATTTGACCTTTTTGATTAAAGACTTTTATGGATCTTTCACTGCAAAACGCAACCTTTTCAGTTGAGATGAAGAGGAGACCAGCTAGAGGGCCAGACGTGGTGGACAAATAACACTGGGAAACTTTCAACAGCCTCTCCCCTTCTGTCACGCTAAAATATTGCATGAACATTTTCTCCACTCCACCAACTTGAAGAATGCGAGCCCCTAAGCTCAACTTCCTTTTAATAGTTTCAGATATGTTTGTCCCTGGTCTCACTGAAATTTCAGAATTACTATTGACTTTCCTGCTGCGTTTTTTCTGGTTAGAATTTGCTCTACCTGAAACATTGAAGCACTCTATATTAGTAAAACCATCAATACTTAATGAATATATATCTGTAAAGAAGGAAAAGAAATTCTTACATTTTCTTTGATGTTTAGATGGATATTGAAATTGATGTGAGCCGTAATCAAGTAAGTATCTGTTATCCGACTTTTGAAACTGGTCATGTATGATTGGAACAACTAGCTCGTGAAGAAGTGATGTCTGCATGTTGAATGATGAATAAGGTTTGTGTTTTGTTGGTAGAATGTTAAGGAAGCTATGGCCACTTGTTTAGATCAGTCCCTTTGTATTCTAAAGAGGTAGTATTTAAAGGATTGAAAAGTAGGAAGGGAATCTTGAGCCTTTAGTGGGATGACTCAACCATGATGTTGGTGATGTAATAAAGACACGACTGACATGGCAACTTGAAAGACTTTATTTAAGATAATATTTTGACATCATGGATTGTTTGGTTGCTTTAATCACTCCCTTTTATTTGCATTTGTTTAATCAAAACTATGTTTTATCATAGCCACATGGTATTGACCAATTAAAAAAAAACTATTATTATTTGTTTCCTGTACACAACTAGACATGCAATCTTCAACTTTTGAATTGCTTTTTTTCCTTTAGTCTTCATGATGATCCCTAGCTGACTCATCCTCCAAAAGCTCAACCCTCGCCTTGTTTCCTTTTAATATATATATACTCATTTACAATACAATCATTCATCAACCATATTCCTACACCTCTTTAACATTTTTTACAAGCTAGAAACAAAATCCTCTAAGGCAAGAACACTAAAATGAATACCTCATTTCTTCATGAGTTACTTAATGGAATCTCTATCAGCTCAACTTATCCGGCTGGAAAATCCTCAAAGAGATACTTGCCCGATTCTTCAGGAAAATACTGCAAGTCTATCACAAAATCAAAGAAAGGTATGACACATCTTCATTTCCAAATATGTATTTTTTCAAACAAGTCTTTCAAATATAATTTTACTGATCATGGTCATTTTTTGTTTTTGTCAGGTAAATTAAATTCAGTTCTGACTAAGATGACAGATACTGTAAAAGGGAAACTGAGGTTGGGAGCAAGAATTCTTCAAGTTGGAGGAGTTGAGAAAGTGTTTTTGCAACTCTTTAGTGTTAAAGATGGAGAGATGTTATTGAAAGCATCACAGTGCTACTTATCAACAACATCAGGTCCTATAGCTGGCCTCCTATTTATATCAACTCACAAAGTTGCTTTTTGCAGTGAGAAATTCATCAAAATCACTTCTCCAAAAGGAGAACTTATTAGAGTTCACTATAAGGTGATTTTCTTACATTTTTGCAATGTCCATGTTAATGCTCTCACTTTCTTTTATCTTGTTTTATGACTTTAGCAGTATGTGACCATAACCTTAATTTGTATACTATTTCAGGTCTCTATTCCACGTGAAAAGATACAACATGTCAACCAAAGTCAAAATGCGAAGAAGCCTTCAGAAAAGTACATAGAAATAGTCACTGTGGATGGTTTCGACTTCTGGTTTATGGGTTTTTTTAATTACCGGAAAGCTTTAAGATATCTCCAACAGACTATCTCTCAATCTCATAGAGAGAAGTTGTAGAAATAGTCCAATTGTTTATCCCTACTGCTTCATCAATTATTTTTTGAAGTTGCCGAGGTTCTATATATGTACAAATATTTACATTATATTGATAATATAAAAAGTTAGTTGTTTCTTAAACTTTTGGTTCCATGATCTAACAGACAAAGTTGTTCCCTGCAAATCTTATCTTAAAAACAAAAGCATTAAGGATTTGACAAATTATGTATATGCTTTTATTTAATTGCAAGTGGTCTCTTTATTTTTATTTGATTTATTATTTTTATAACAGAACTGAGGTTGGTTTGGCATGAAAAAGCTAACGTGCCAACTTTAAAGATGAATGACAGACTAAATAGTAGTTATGTTTAAGAAAGTTTGTCCAGAACAGAAAGCTATCCTTCCAACTATAATGCTTATAATGCTATTCAACTATATTGTTAAATGACACACTATACAATATTTAAGAAAAAATATTTAAAGGGTTAAACACATGTCCCTATAAATATCCCAAAATTTAGTTTTAGTCCCTAGAACATTTTCATTCAACGAATTGTCTTTATAAAATTTTCCATCCCTATTTTTCGTCTCTCCGTCTATTCCACTTAACGGATGTCTACATAGACGGTGACTTGAGAATTCTTTTTTAAAATAATTGGACAATTACTAATTTCCACGTGTGTAAATCAATTACAAGTCAATTATCTTTGTACCAGGCACATTTCAATGTTCCTCTTCGTCCTCTTTGTGCCCTAATTCCTCTTTTTTTGTAACCACTCGCAGTCGAAGCTTCCTCACTCACAAACTTAATTTGTCATCCTCAAAGCAAGGTTGATGTCGTATTCCACAACTAGTGCTTTGAAATCCGTGAGCATGTCTCTGTCCTTCATGAGATGTAGTCGACGAAGGAATTGCGGTTGTGAAGCTCGTATGGTTTCATATGTTTGCAAGAATGGTCGCAATAAAGGCAGGCTCTTCTAGAGATGTCCTTTTTGGTAAAGTGAAGAAACTTGTGATTTATTCATATGGGATGAAGATTTGGTTGAAGAAAATGGTAATGTCCTTTTATGATTTGGCATTATAACTTTATGATGCTAGATAAAAATGATGGTCGTGTTTACCCTGTGAGTGATTTATATCTAAGATAGACTATTGCTCAGCCTTCATTTTCACATTCTATAACATATGTATGACTGAAATGCTAGTGATTACGTCAACTATTATTGATAAAATACAATTGCTGCACATGTTATTTTTAAATGTAGAAACTATAAATTGAAGGATCATATTCACGCAGGTCCCTTTTCAGAAACATCCGTGCCATCTCTTAATGTCCTCTCAATTTTTTCATATTAAGCCGAGTATGTTATTATTCCAAATATGTTCCCTACTTTTGCGTAGTTTTCTCAACCACTCGTGAGTGTTTTTAGGCTTTTAGATGCGGTGTTTTGACTTGTTATTTTATAGGAAAAATTTATTGAGTTAGAGTTCCTGTGAATAAGGATAAGGGTTTGTTCTCATTAAATGTAATTTTTAGTGTAATTACTTGTATAGCCCTGCAATCTCTCTCTCTCTCTCTCTATATATATATATATATATATATATATATATATATATATATATATATATATATATATATATATATATATATATATATATATATATATATATATATATATATATATATATATATATATATATAAAAGAAATAATAATGAGAAAGAATCACGCCGGAATTTGTGATCAGAAGGGTTCGATCAAACCAGTGAATCCTTGTTATTTTGGATGAACATCGACACCCCACTGGGTCGCTCTCGAAATTGTATTCCGCGTTCGTATTTGTATTGAAACTGCCGTCGTGATCTTTCGTAAGTTCGTTACTGTTGCACTTTCGTAATCTTGATTCAATTGTGATTTACGATTTTGTACTCTCGGCGATTCTGTTCTGTGATCGGTGACTCTTCGGTGTTAGACAGTTGTGGTTTTGTTTTGTGTCGATTGTCTGTGGCTTTATTTATCACAGTTTCGCTACTGTTCGTTTGTGGTTCGCATTCGTTCTTGTGGTTCCTGTTCGTTCGTTTCTGGTTTTGCTACTGTTTGGTGGTGGTTTGGTATTACTCCTCCAAGTTTCATATTTCTTCAATTGTTACTATTAAAACAAAAATTTGTTGCACGTGCTCACAGAATTGAAATATAGTCATGGATATGGGAAACAAAAAAAATTGTTTTGTGTGCATTTTACCGGTAAGAATTATCCAACTGGGGAATTTCAGTTCAAAAATTATGTGAAGGGAAAGGGATTATGGAGTCACCTCAACGATACTTCTAAGGCACCTACAGAAAAGGTTGCATTAGATGCGTGTGAAATCAAAGATGCTCAAATAATTACTTGGATACTTAGCACCATTGATCCTCAAATGATCAATAACTTGCGTTCATTTTCAACTGCTCAAGAAATGTGGAATCATTTGAAGCGTATTTACAACCAAGACAATGCAGCTAAACATTTTCAATTGGAGCTCGAAATAGCCAATTACAAACAAGGTACTTTATCCATTCAAGAGTATTATTCTGATTTTTTGAATCTGTGGACAGAACACTCTGCTCTTATTCATACTGATGTTCCCAAGATTGCTCTCGCGGTTGTCCAAGAGGTCTATAACACAAGTTGTCGAGATCAGTTTCTCATGAAACTTTGTCCAGAATTTGAAGTTGTTAGAGGTGCTTTGCTTAATAGAAATCATGTTCCGTCTTTGGATACATGTGTTGACGAACTTCTAAGAGAGGAACAACGTCTCATTACTCAAGGAGTCATGTCTCATGAAGCTGTTGTTTCTGAGCCTACGACGGTTGCATATGTTGCTCAGAGTAGAGGTAAAGGTCGTAATGTGAGACAGGTTCAATGTTTCTCTTGCAAACAATTTGGCCACATTTCTCGGAGTTGCAGTAAGAAGTTCTGTAATTATTGCAAGCAGCAAGGTCATATTATATCTGATTGTCCCACATGTCCTCCACGACCAACACAACGTCCGGTGCAGGCATTTCATGTAACTACAAATTCTACCCCTGGTCCTTCTGTTACTAGTGCATCTAATGTTGGTACTCTACAACCTGAAATGATTCAACAAATGGTACTTTCCGCTCTTTCCGCTTTGGGAATTCAAGGTAAGTCTTCTAATGTTTTACATCCATGGTTTCTTGATTCTGGTGCTTCTAATCACATAACGGGTTCCTCTGAAAACTTGCACAATTTACGGTTTTATCGTGATAATCAACAAATTCAAATTGCTGATGGTAATAACCTATTAATCACTAATGTTGGTGACATAAACTTTGATTTTCGGGATGTATTTGTATCACCTGGTCTTGCTTTCAATTTATTGTCTGTTGGCCAATTGGTGGACAACAATTGTGATGTTAATTTTTCTCGATCTGGTTGTCTTGTGCAGGAGCAGGTGTCGGGGAAGGAGATCGCGAAGGGGCCTAAAGTGGGAAGATTGTTTCCACTCCAGTTTATTTCTAATCAATTATCTCTTGCTTGTAATAATGTTTTGAATTCTTATGAGGATTGACATAGAAAATTGGGTCATCCAAACTCTTCTATTTTGTCTCATTTATGTAAAATTGGTTTATTGGGAAATAAAAATGTTATTTCTAATGCCTCTATTTCATGTTCTGTTTGCAAATTGGCTAAAAGTAAAACACTTCCTTTTTCGTCTGGTGCTCAGCGTGCTTCTAGTTGTTTAGAGATGATTCATAGTGATGTATGGGGAATTTCTCCTGTAGTTTCGCATGCTCACTATAAATATTTTGTCACATTTATAGATGATTATAGTCGCTTTACTTGGATATATTTTCTCCGTACTAAATCTGAAGTATTTTCTATGTTTAAGAAATATTTGACATATGTTGAAACTCAATTTCAAGCAAGTGTTAAAATTTTTCGATCTGAATCTGGTGGTGAGTACATGTCTTGTGAGTTTCAGGAATACCTACAACACAAAGGCATTTTGTCTCAACGGTCTTGTCCCAATACCCCTCAACAAAATGGCATGGCAGAACGTAAGAATCGTCATTTGCTTGATGTAACACGCGCCTTACTTCTCCAAGCTTCTGTACCATCCCGATTTTGAGTGGAGGCTCTTTCCACAGCTGTCTTCTTGATCAATCGTCCTCCTTCTACGATTATTGATCTTGATTCTCCTTTCTTTCATATTTTTAAAATTCATCCTGATTGGGTGTGTGTGTTTTGTTCATTTACTTCCATTTGAAAGACATAAGCTTGGAGCCCAGTTTGTTCAATGTGCATTTATGGGGTACAGTCACTCTCATAAGGAATTTGTGTGTTATGATGTCACAAACCATCGTTTTCGCATTTCTCAGAATGTGACATCTTTTGATAATCAGTTTATGTTTCCATGTGTGTCTCCTGTCATGAATGATGTTGTTTCTCTTCTTAAGTTTTCTATTATGCCTCAATCTATAGAACGTTATAAACCAGGTCATGTATATGTTAGAAAACACAAAGAATAGGTTCCTACACCCCTTCCCGATGTTGAACCGTCACCTGATCCTGTCACGATTGAACCACGACGTTCTGTTCGAATATCTCGAGCACCAGAAAGATATTCACCAGACAGGTATGATTCCTCACATACTTCTCTGACCGCCACACTCTCTAGCATATATGTTCCTACTTGTTATTCACAGGCTGTTAAAGATGTGTGTTGGATAAAAGCAATGAATGAGGAACTTCAAGCTCTTCAAGATAATTTCACATGGGATATTGTCTCTTGTCCTCCTAATGTTAAATCTATTGGCTGCAAATGGGTGTATTCTGTGAAATTGAATTCCGATGGGTCCCTAAACCGTTTCAAGGCTCGCTGGTTGCCTTAGGAAATAAGCAGGAATATGGAATTGATTATGATGAGACATTTGCACCAGTTGCCAAAATGACAACTGTTCGGACTCTAATATCTATAGCTGCTTCTAATGGATGGTCTCTTCATCAAATGGATTTGAAGAATGCTTTTCTTCATGGTGATCTGACTGAAGATATCTATATGACACCTCCTCAAGGTTTGTTCTCTTCATCCAAGGGTGTTTGCAAGCTTAAACACTCTTTATATGGTTTGAAACAAGCACCCAGAGCATGGTACGAGAAATTCCGCTCCACTCTACTTGGGTTCTCTTTTACTCAGAGTCAGTATGATTCCTCTTTATTTATTCATAGCACATCTGCGGGAATTGATCTGCTTCTTTTGTATGTTGATGATATGGTTATTACTGGCTCTGATCATGCTTCCATTCAACGACTTAAGCAACAGCTACAGGCATCATTTCACATGAAAGATCTTGGTAATCTACACTATTTTCTTGGTCTTGAGGTTCATTCTACGTCCAAGGGAATATTCCTCCATCAACATAAGTATGTCACAGATTTAATTTCTATGGTTGGTCTCCAATCGGCTAATCCAGTGGATACTCCTCTTGAGTTTAATGTTAAATATCATCGTGATTATGGTGATCTCTTACATGATCCCTTGTTGTATCGTCAACTCGTGGGTAGCCTTAATTACTTGACTATTACTCGACCAGACATATCTTTTGTTGTTCAACAAGTAAGTCAATTCATGCACTCTCCTCACCATCTTCACTTGGCAGCAGTTCGTCGCATAATTCGTTACTTAAAGGGAAGCTCTCATCGTGGTTTAATCTTTCCTAATGGAGTTGCTCCTAAATTGAATGCTTATAGTGATGCCGATTGGGCAGGGTGTCCTGATACTCGATGATCTGTTACTGGTTGGTGCATGTTTCTTGGCTCTTCATTGATCTCATGGAAAAGTAAGAAACAAGCGAGAGTCTCTAAATCTTCTACTGAGTCTGAGTATCGGGCCATGTCAGCTGCTTGTTTTGAAATAATTTAGCTTCGTGGTCTTTTGGCTGAACTTGGATTTCCTCAAATAGAGCCAACTTCTCTTTATGCTGACAATACAAGTGCCATCCAAATCGTTGCAAATCCTGTTTTTCATGAACGCACCAAACATATCGAAGTTGATTGTCACTCAATTCGGGACGCGTATGAAGACCGACTAATATCTCTTCCTCATGTTAGTACTCAGTTGCAGGTTGCAGACATTCTTACCAAGGTTGTTCCGCGTCCACGTCATCAGTTTCTTGTTAGCAAATTGATGCTCATTGACCAGCATCAATTTGAGGGGGGTGTGAATAAGAATAAGGGTTTGTTCTTAGAATAAGGGTTTGTTCTCATTAAATGTAATTTTTAGTGCAATTACTTGTATAGCCCTGTAATCTCTATATATACAAGAAATAATAATGAGAAAGAATCACGCCGGAATTTGTGACAGTTCCTACATCTATCTCATGAATAAGGTATATGTGTTTTGTTGAAAGAGGAATTGTCTGCTAGATTGCTAAGGAAGCTATGCTAACTTGATTTGATCAATCCCTTGTATTCTAAGGAATGTATTATTTAAAGGGGTTGAGATCATATGAAGTGAGTTTTTAACCCTTTTTGTGGGATTACTCAATCATAATCTTGGTTGATGTAATATTGACACTACTGGCATTGCAATTTGAAGTACTTTTATTCAAGATAATATTTTAACATCATGGTGTGTTTAGTTGCTTTTGAAAAAGATGGTACAAAAACATCCCAATGAGCTTTTTCAAAAGTTCTGAAATGAAATCCTTGAATGGATTTATTTTTAGAGGCTTAGAGAAAGGTTTGTACATCTACAAGAGGAACAACATTTCATAGTACATTGCCACACTTATGTGTCATTCTCACTTTCTAATATGGTAACTTTTCTAATTACACATTTTTTTTATAAGCAACTTCTTGATTAAAGAAAGGAGTACTAGGGGTATTCCAACCCTTACAAGAACGAACTGATAAGCCTACACACTTGAGAATTCAAGGACACACCAGAGGATTTTTAAACCACTCATAAAAACTACAAAGGATTCTTTCCTTAGATTCTATGGCTAACCACCACCAAAAAAAATTCAAAATCATAAAAAATAATTCATCCACATCCAACTTTGCATTGTTGAATATAATGTCATTTCTCATCTTCCAAATGCTCCAACAACTTTTCTAATTTCACTTGAGTAAGGTAGGAAAAAAGGTAATATGGTGTCCATGTTTACCATGTAAACTATATCGACGTTATGAAATATCTTGTATGTGTAAACAAATTGTTGGTAGCATGCACCACCATCACTTAGGATGATGTGGTGATTTGCCAATCCCCTTTATATATATCCATTTGGAAAATTCAGTAGTCAACGTGGATACACATGGAAATGAGTTTCTGATTTACTTTTCCAAACACATGGGTGCCATATCTTAAAATACAATGTTGTTCTCCCAATTTCTTCAAATTATGGTCATCCCAAATTAAGTAACATTAAAGTGGTGATGATATCTAATCAAATCCAAACAGCAAGTAACCATATCAGTTACAAATATGTTACATTATATTGTTAATATAAAAAGCTAGTTGTTTTTTTACATAGATCATCAACATTTGTCTTTCTTTCAAGAAAACAGCATGTGATCTTCACTTTTCATACTGAATTTTCACTATCTAATTATAAAGACTACACATCTTATCTTAAAACAAATGCATTAAAGCTTTGATAAAATATGTATATGTTTTTGTATAATTGTAAATGGTCTATTTTTATTTGATTTCTCATTTACATAACAGAACCTGGCATGAAAAAGTTAATGTGCCAACTTATAAAGATGAATGACAGACTAAATAGTAATGTTTAAGAAAAAGTTTGTCCAGATCAGAAAGCTAACCTTCCAACTATAATGCTGAATGACACACTAATCAATATTTAAAAGAATAAAACTTAAATTGTTTATTTATTGAAAAGAGTTATCGGTTGGCAAAATAGCACACAAGGTCCAACACCAAAAACCCAATCTAGAATACACTTGCATGAAGGGAGGTGAACATGTGGTAGACCTTCGCTAGAGGAACACATACATAATTCAAATAGTCATCCATATTCAACTATCAGATTCAATTAGACGGTCTCCCGCATTCTGCGTCTGATCAATTGAGACTGATTTTAACAGTTCATCCTATATGAGCTCGTTCACGCGCTATAACATGTAGCTTTCCATTCATTCTTGCAAGTTACACTTCTCTGATTTCACTGACTTGGACGTTGGAGCGCGAACCTTACAAGCACACCCCTGCTCTACCATACCGAAGATCAACATCGTTGCGTCAGACGAGCTCATACTCACATGTCATCAATATTTTAAGTATTCTTTTAAAAATGTATACTAAATATTTAAGTATTATTTAAAGATATATATTAGAAAAAAAACATATATTAATATATATTTTGTACTAAAAATATTTGTACATGCAAGTGAATATTATTTGTAGCGGAATATAGAAACCAACTAATGATACACCGAACAAAATTGAGAATATTAGATTAAATATGTAATGTGCAATGACAAAACCGACAGCTCTAATAACTAACAAACAAATAAAAATAACATAAACTAAGAGTAACCAAATAAGTCACCACTAGTAATCAAAATAAGCATAAAACAAATAACAAGATGAGCACTCTAAATCAGGTCACATAGCACAACATCTAGAAAGGACAAATCAAGCTCTCAACATAGATTTCTTTTGCCACCATATGACCATGGATGTTGTTTTGAAATTTCGGAATCTTGAATGTATTATTTATGGAATCATAAACCACCAAACTATATTTCGTCTCAGTCCAACCCTTTCAAAACTCCATCAACACTTGGTCATCTTCTGAAATATATAATACCTTGGTATAGTGACAATCACCCCATGGATTCGTTTGAGGAACACTGAACAATTTAATCCAAGAATTTTCATCACCGTATTCCTTCATAATCAAAACATCATAAAACGTGTCCCTGGGAGAGAGGAGAGACAAACAACCCCTCAATGTCCCTAAGGTACTCATAATAGAAATTGGGAATTCCACATCAACTACAGGCAGTGAAAGCTTTTGATAGGACTCTTTCTCCAAATCAAGAGAAACAATTAAATACGCCCGATCAATAGAATCACGTGTCAACCAATTAACGGAGTCATTCAAAAAAGTTCCTGATCCAGAATTTGGAATGAGGTCAGGACCTGGGAAGTCCAAAATCCTTCTCCAACAACGAGTACCCAATGTATGAACGCTGACTTCGTATTTCATTCTACTCGTATTAACAGCAATAATCTTATAACTATTAGTAACAGCAATAATCTTATAACTATTAGTGAAACGATCATACACTAAGGTATATGAGGTATGGAATTGGTGTGGAAATTTCAGAAGAGGCAATCTTTTGAATTTTCGAATGAAAGGGTTACACACCAGAGCCAAAGTATCATGTATCTTAAAACATAGGATGCCGTCACATGTGGAAGCGCTATTCCGATCTGCTATTTTGTTAAGAATACTTCTTTTACCGTAACCGAACTGTTTGACAGTAGAAGTAGCAGTAGTGAATGTGGAGGTGAATATAGAGGAAATTGAGGAATGTGAAAGAAGGAACTTAGATGAAGATAGGATGAGGTGGTGGCGGTCGTGGCTGGAGGTTGACAAGCGGAATTGCTTCTTGGCAAACTCGGAATCTCTAGAGATAATAGAATTCCATGATTTACAGACGCAGCGGAGTTGAAGGAGGTGTTTGACAGGGAGTCTACAGAGTATTTCAACCACCAAATCGAACGGAAGAGAACCGCTGGGATGCGGTGATGTTAGGGTTAGGGTTTGTTGAGGTTGTTTCCTTTTTTTGGCCATCACCTTTGCTACCTAAGGAGAAGGTTAGGGGACTGAGTTTCAGGTTAAACTTTTTTTATACCTTCAAAGATTCCTTATTGATTAAGTAACCTAATTCTTTAAAACAACTTATACTTATTTTTAAATTTTAACAACTTATTGATCAAGTAATGAGTTGCTTTCACATTTATCTCAACAAACTACACGTATTTAGTATTATGTATTGTGAATGTTTTATTTTTAATATTTTTCATTTAATATTTTATAATTTTTTTTAAAAACAACAGCTTATTATGCGAGTCAATCAAACATTTTTAAATTTTAATTTTTAATTTAACAGCAATGCTTATCATTTACATATTTTTGTTTTTCTTTTATCTACTAAATAGTTTTTTAATTAATAAATAATTCTGTTTTAGCATAATTTATCTTAATAAATTCAATTCTTTATTTTTTTTTTTATAGCAGTGAAAACTAAGCATGTGATCTTCACCTTTCATACTGAATTTTCACTACCTAATTATAAAAACTGCAAATCTTATCTTAAAACAAAAGCATTCAGGATTTGATAAATTATGCATATGTTTTTATTTAAATGCAAATGGTCTCCTTATTTTTATTAGATATCTTATTTTTATAACAGAACTTTGAGGTTGGTCTGGCATGAAAAAGTGACTGTTAGATATGTAAATAGAAAGAGTGAAGAAAACTGTCAGAATTTTAGCTCCAGACTCAATTACTTGACGAATTATTTACGTCCATGTTCTCAAAGATTATATCAATAATGAGATTGAATACTCATGTGTTGTAGTAGTATTTATTTAGTGTAGGATCCTGCAACAGACAAAACAGATACAATTTTTCACTCTCAAGAAGATCATACCTAATCATTACTTTCAATCAGCACATGATCCAAATATAGTTAACTAAAAGAGATAGAAATCAATTATAAGATACAAAAGATAAACAAAAGACTGATGCATTTTCATAATAGTGGTGACACAAAATGCCTTAGCCTTATTCTTTCCACCTCAATACCCTTGTTATACACGCAGAAACCCTATAAATTTCCCAGCAGAGATCCCAAATATAGATTTAATTGGATTCATCTATGGTTCTAAATTGCAATCCGCAACTGCAATTGTGGCCGCAATGTTGCTGATACGGTAGCCTCCGCAGCCGCATCAGACCGCAATTGCATTGTGATTTAAAAATCACATGTTCTGCCGCATTAGGAACTCCATGTTTCTTTAAGTATTGTTATAAAAACTAATAATTTCATAACCCCAAAACTCATTTTACTTGTGAGGTAATGAAAAATCTGAACATTAACTGTTTTTCAACATTGTATTTAAAACTCTTGTTAATCAAAATCCACACTACAATAAGCCAATAACTGCAATCAACCACAATTTCTTTTGATTAACTGCATCCCTTTTTTGTTTCTCTTTTGTACCATTATGCCACTAACTTCATGATAGAAAAATCATTGAAAGGTAGAAACATGGTGTCAGAATTGTTAAATTAACTAAGTTTAGAGACTAATTCGAGAGAATGGAACATAATGAAGAGAGAAAAATGTGGATTTAAATTTAAGAGAAATAGAGTAGCTGCTGCTTTAGTGGAACAGGATCCATTCTGTCCTATTTGGATCCTGTGTTGTTTGAAAGCAATTAGTTTGGTATGTTCTTCTGAAAGTGGAAAAGGTGTTTATGTTTCCTCTGTTGAAGGATCCTATCCTAACACTCCAACACGCGAAAGTATCCAATTGGATTCACGTTTGAATAACTATAGACAAATATTTATTAAAGAATTATCATGGTCTAAATACATTTCGAAAGTTCCTGAAAACATGCACGTAATTAGCATGTTGAGTAATTGTGCTTGAAATTTAACTTCTAATCTTTCTATCTACTGTCCTTGGATCTTGGTTGCTTCCATCCAAGAGATCCATAATTTTACCAACACTATGTTGACAACCATGTCTGCATCTGAGCCGATATGAATGAACCATGTGCATGTTCACTAGTCAATCATGGGGGAAAATCCGAAAGCCCGAATTCCACAATATGTTTTCTGCATCTGAATGATCAATACAATCCACAAAGTCCCCCGTTTTCAAACGCAGCCTAATATCTCTTTTCCATAGCTTGTCTTGTTGGTTATCATTTTTTCAAAGTTTTATATCTTAAATATTAATGTTTGTAATCGCAACATGAAGCTTTCTTCGAGCATCGTCTAGTTATATTTTGTGAAATTGCTTGCTCAAGATAATTTATAGTTTTCTGATATTTGAAGACGCCCATAAACCAGAAATCAAAATTATCCGTTGTAACTATAGTTATGTACTTCTGTGTTGGTTTATCAACATTTTGACTTTGATTCACACACTTTATGTTCTTCCCAGGAATCACAACCTGAACATAACAAATCTTAAATTAGGGAAATTGAGATATAAGGAGAGGTTTGTTTCTGCTCAGTATATTAGTTTAGGACTTACCTTATAGCGGATCCTACACATTTGACCTTTTTGATTAAACACTTTTATGGATCTCTCGCTGCAAAAGGCAACCTTTTCAGTTGAGATGAAAAGGAGACCAGCTAGAGGGCCAGACGTGGTGGACAAATAACATTGGGAAACTTTCAACAGTCTCTCCCCTTGTATCACGCTAAAATATTGCATGAACATTTTCTCCACTCCACCAACTTGAAGAATTCGAGCCCCTAAGCTCAACTTCCTCTTTATAGTTTCAGATATGTTTGTCCCAAGTCTTGCTGAAGTTTCAGAATTACTATTGGCCTTCCTGCTGCGTTTTTTCTGGTTAGAACTTGCTCTACCTGAAACATTGAAGCACTCTATATTAGTAAAAGCAACTATACTTAATGAAATTAGATTAGATAATTGTGATTCTTCTATAAAGAAAGAAAAGAAAGTGTTACATTTGCTTTGATGTTTAGATGGATATTGAGATTGATGAGAGGCAGAATCAAGCAAGTATCTGTTATCCGACTTTTGAAACTGGTCATATATGATTGGAGTTCCAACAATTAGCTCATGAAGAAGTGAGGTCTGCATGTTGAATGATTAATAAGGTTTGTGTTTTGTTGAGAAGTTAGGCTCACTTGGTTAGATCAGTCCCTTTGTATTCTAAGGAGGTAATATTTAAAGGGATGGAAAGGTAGGAAGGGAATGTTGAGCCTTTTGTGGGATGACTCAACCATGATCTCGGTTGATGTAATAAAGACACTACTGACATGGCAACTTGAAGGACTTTATTTAAGATAATATTTTTGACATCATGGATTGTTTGGTTGCTTTTAGAAAAAGATGGTAAGGAAGAAAGATATAAGTTAGTTTTTTTGTAAGAAAAAAAACTAAAAAGGGTTTATTTTTAGAGGGTAAGAGAAAGGGCTACATATCTTGAGTATTAAGATTCCACGGTATGCATATGACATGTTGTCGGCCAACTCTTTGGAGAAATACACTGTTTTGGGAAAATGGGTTCAAGTAAAGAAGGATATACTTTTGTGAGAATGCATCAGCAGAGCTTAATGAGTTGGCTTTATAATTTCTTTTGCAGTAAAGCAAGCATGTGACTGACTTATATGTTATATACATAGTGTTGCCATTTACAGATTGCTCAACCTTCATTTTCACTCTATGTAACATATATATGACTGAAATGCTAGTGACTTCATTAACTAGTTAAATTATTTTTTCTTATTTTTAAGTTATTTACTCAATTGAGGGATTTCATCTTGTAATAGATACGATTAGATATTCCTATATAGTATATTTTCATAACCGAGAAGCACAGTTTCTCCCCCACTTAGCTTCAAGCCAACTCCTGCAACAAAAAATTAGAAAACAACAAGTACCGACAGTGTTGTACACACTTGTCGCGTACTAAGGGATAAACAACAATTAGACGACTCTGGCCGGACGGACCGACCTGCTCTGATACCACTAATGTAACACCCCAAATCTACCCGATAAATTATACGGAAAATCAAAGTATAAATTCCAAACAAATTGATTTGAGATATCACATATTCGTCATTCAAAAACAATTACGGCTTATTTACCTTCATATAGATACATAGCACAGGAATTTAAAACGATAATTTAATTAATCTTCGAAATCATTTTATCAAAATAAACATTTTTAACTCGCAGCGGAATTTACAAAACTTTTCTATTTTCAGTTTAATCATCATAGCATCTTCACAAATAACTTTGAGTCACAACCAAATTAAAACATCACTAAAATTCAGCAAACATAACAAATAATAAAGCAATCGTTTATCCCCCCGAGTGCTACGTATCAGAGTGACCACCGACTCGACTCACAGCGTCTAAATCTTCATCAAAGCTATCACCTGCACGTTACCAGTATAAAGGTAACGGCGAAACAAAAGAAAGGGGTGAGATATCAAACCATATAAACAGGGTGATGATAAACAGTATATTCAGGTTCAAGTTACAATAATTATCGCTTTGCGGTATAATTGTTACCGTCTAGTTTACTTCACTATTTCAATCAACAACACCGGTCACAATATCTCACCTAAGGTCATATTCAAAGTTCACAACAAGTCACATAAATTCACACATCAAAACACATAACATCATAATCACGCAAATGAAATGCAACTCTAAAAAAAATGCACATGCATGTGGTACCCACAGCCCCCATCGCCAATTGCCAGATAATAGAGGCATCAAAACAGGCATAAGCCTTCGTCGCTGTTTGCCAATCCAGGCCGTCGCTAAAACATGCAAATCATGAGACACTGATGAAATGCAACAAATCACAAACATCGCAAAACAACGTCGCGAGGCATATGCCTATATCACAAACACGTCGCCAAACATTGTCACAAAGGCATTCGCCTACATCGCCAAAATATATCAATAATTATTGATAAACAATCGTCACCTTAAATCCTGCACTTCGCAATAATTCACAAAAAGAAAAACTCATCACAACATCGCAATATATCACATGACAAATCAACAACAATAATTCATCACAGATAATACACGCAAACATTGTCATACTTCACAAAACTCACAAGAATACGTCACGTCGCAACATTACCTAAAACACCGCAAGCATAACAGTTATCAGATTATTCCCGAACACTCCTAATATTATTCAACTCACTATATATCTTTCTGTCTATTATTATATTCCTCTGCTACTTATATAATGTCTCTGTTACGAAATTGATCACTACACTGATGGGCAACAAAGTGCTACTGTTATTTTCATTAACTTCTTCTATATTATTAACTCATAAAAATTATAATAATATATAATTATAATTCGACAGAGTTTCAAAGGGACTCTAAACAACTCTACAATAATTCATACAACTCTAAAGTGCCCAAAAATATCCTACTGACAATTCTTATTACATATAAGGGTAACTCTTATGCACCAAATTGACTAATAGTATGACTCAAGTAATAATAAAACAACTCTAAAGGGTCAAGTACCTTCAATTTTAATTTATAGTTTATCAGATTTTACTCTAAGCAACTCGAAAGCAACTCTGACAATCATATTGACAACTCTAACATGTTGAAAATAATTTAAGTTAGCCAATTAACCCTAATATTTATCTTTAACTCAACTCCTAAAATATTAAATAATTATTATTATTATTATTATTAAAAATTATTATTATTATAATGAAATATACATTATATACATTGTCACTCTTAATTAAACTAACGCTACAGTATACAAAATATTAAACGACGCTACATTTAGGATTAGCTTCTCATGAAATACTAAACTAGATTCTCAAATACCGCTACAGTACGCACATTCTCATGTTTGTTTTGTGCATTGACATGGTTTTAACATATGTTATGTAATTTATAATTTGATTCTTGAATTTAGTTAAAAGAAAGAAGTGACGCTACTGTATTAAATTCACATTCACTTAGGAAAACATGCGATTTAGATATTCATTATCAATGATAGATAACATCACTAACACCAAAAACTATATCAATACAGAGAGATAATATTAATTCCTTAACCCCACGTACGGTCCATCATATCCCTGTTTATAGAGCAAGAACCCCACCCTTACCCTATATTCAGAGTCCGCTCTACAATTCCGGTCGAATCCATGTTTTCTGGCTTCGCGTAATCCTTCCGTTATTCTCTTCACGGCAAACTTCTTGTATCTCTTTTCTTTTTCCAATTTTCCTATTCTCTCAGCCGTCATTCTCTTTTTCCCAAATGTTATGAAACACTTTCTAAAAAGCTAGGTGTATCCTCACTTCTCAATTCTTCTAATTTGGGCCAAAACCAGATTACACGTACAACATAACACTCAGCCCATCTAATTTATTTTCATTAAACTCCCCATTTATTCTTTACCTCATATTTTACGTTCTAATTTAATTTGCTCTGAAAATTCCCAAAATAATACACGACACTCTAAAAATATTTCTAATACTAAAAAAATATTAAAAATCTCGGTTAATTATCGATCCGCTATTGCGAACTAATATCGACTAAATCGTCCCAAAATGCGAAAATTTCACTAAACGCTACAAATGTCTAAATTAAGCAAATAATGGAACTTCCGAGCGTTACAACTCTCCCCCACTTAAAAGATTTTCGTCCTCGAAAATTCATCCGACACCACCATCCTTAACTTCTTCTAGTTTCCAACTCTCCGATCTCCCAGTTGTGCTTGACAACACTCTAAGTACTATTCCTTCGAGACAACCGAACTCAGCAAGGTTTAAATCTAACATACTAATCATTCAACACAAATCTTATTTTCAAGATGCTCCAACTTAATTAACAACCAAAATCTTAATTCCATGTCAACAAGCTCCAACATTACTTGCACTGTCTCCTTAAGCAGTATATTGCACCAACAACTTACAACCGAAGCATAACCGAGAAGCACAGCTTCTCCCCCACTTAGCTTCAAGCCAACTCCTGCAACAAAAAATTAGAAAACAACAAGTACCGACAGTGTTGTACACACTTGTCGCGTACTAAGGGATAAACAACAATTAGGCGACTCTGGCCGGACGGACCGACCTGCTCTGATACCACTAATGTAACACTCCAAATCTACCCGATAAATTATACGGAAAATCAGAGTATAAATTCCAAACAAATTGATTTGAGGTATCACATATTCGTCATTCAAAAATAATTACGGCTTATTTACCTTCATATAGATACATAGCACAGGAATTTAAAACGATAATTTAATTAATCTTCGAAATCATTTTATCAAAATAAACATTTTTAACTCGCAGCGGAATTTACAAAACTTTTCTAAGTTGAGCATGTGTTGTTTGCACACAATGACAGCCAGATGGAAATGCATACTGCTCTATGACCACCTTATGGTTGAAGAATATAGTATAATTATACATGTGACCTTGTCAAAAGAGAAATTAAAGAAGGGTGACATCACAAATTTAAGAATGGAGGCTATATCTCAAATAACAAGCTTTGATGATTCATCTACACATAATAAGATAAGCAAGTGCCATTCTTTTATAACCATTATTGACCAATTGTTGAAAAAGTTATTAGGCTCAATAACTTATTAGGAAAATGCAATTTTCCATGTGGGAGCATTGGGATGATGTGGGAGTGATTTGAGTATTTTCTTTTCACCTAAATATTCAATTTCTTTTTCCCTTCTACATGAATGTAATGCATCAGAAAGGCTTCATTCCAGCTCAGAAAGCTTTAATCACACCCTTTTATTAGCATATGTTTTATCATAGCCACATGGTATTGACCAATCAAACAAAACTATTATTATTTGTTTCCTGTAAACAACTAGATATGCAATCTTCAACTTTTGAATTGCTTTTTCTCCTTTAGTCTTCATGATGATCCCTAGCTGACTCATCCTCCAAAAGCTCAACCCTCACCTTGTTTCCTTTTAATCATATATATACTCATTTACAATACAATCATTCTTCAACCAAAATCCTAGATCTCTTCAATATTTTTTACAATCTAGAAACAAAATCCTCAAAGGCAAGAACACTGAAATGAATACCTCATTTCTTCATGACCTACTTAATGGAATCTCTATCAGCTCAACTTATCCGGTTGGGAAGTCCTCAAAGAGATACTTGCCTGATTCTTCTGGAAAATACTGCAAGTCTATCACAAAGTCTATCAACAACATCAGGTCCTATAGCTGGCCTCCTCTTCATATCCACTCACAAAGTTGCTTTTTGCAGTGAGAAATCCATCAAGATTACTTCTCCAAAAGGAGAATTTATTAGAGTTCACTATAAGGTGAATTTTCTTACTTTTTTTTGTAATTTCTACGTTAATGCTTGCAATTTCTTTTATCTGTCTTCGGCCTAAACCTTAATTTGTATATACTATTTCAGGTTTCTATTCCACATGAAAAGATAGAACATGTCAACCAAAGTCAAAATGCGAAGAAGCCTTCGGAAAAGTATGTAGAAATAGTTACCGTGGATGGTTTTGACTTCTGGTTTATGGGTTTTTTTAATTACCGGAAAGCTTTAAGATATCTCCAACAGGCTATCTATCGATCTCAAATAGAAAAGTAGAAATAGTCAAATTGTTTATCCCTACTGCTTCATCAATTATTTTTTGAAGTTGCAGAGGTTCTAAATATGTACAAATATGTTACATTGTATTGTTAATATAAAAAGCTAGTTGTTGTTCTTTCAAGAAAACAGCCTGTGATCTTCACTTTTCATAATGAATTTTCACTATCTAATAATAAAGACTGCACATCTTATCTTAAAACAAATGCATTAAAGCTTTGATAAAATATGTATATGTTTTTATATAATTGTAAATGGTCTATTTTTATTTGATTTCTCATTTACATAACAGAACTTTGAGGTTGGTCTGGCATGAAAAAGTTAATGTGCCAACTTATAAAGATGAATGACAGACTAAATAGTAATGTTTAAGAAAAAGTTTGTCCGGATCAGAAAGCTAACCTTCCAACTATAATCTATAATGCTGAATGACACACTATACAATATTTAAGAAAACAAATTTAAAGGGTTAAATATGTTACAGGTCCTTATAAATATCTCAAAATCTAGTTTTAGTCTCCAGAACATTTTATTTTTCGTTCAAAGAATCGTCTTTATAAAGTTTTCCGTCCCTATCTGCCGTCTATTTCACTTAACGGTTGCTTACGTGGACGGTGACTTGAGAATTTTTTTTGAATAATTGGACAGTTACTAATTTCCACATGTGTAAATCAATTACAAGTCATTATTAACGTCAATTATCTTTGTACCAGACGCATATCAACGTTCCTCTTCGTCCTCTTTGTGCCATAATTCCTTTTTTTTGTAACCAGTCGCATTCGAAGCTTCCTCAATCACAAACTTAATTTGTCATCATCAAAGCAAGGTTGATGTCGTATTCCAGAACTACTGCTTCAAAACCCATGAGCATGTCTCCATCCTTTGTGAGATGTTGTCGGGGAAGGAATTGTGGTTGTGAAGCTCGTATGGTTTTTTTGCAAGAATGGTCGCAGTAAAGGTAGGCTCTTCTAGAGATGTCCTTTTTGGAGGACTTACATTAATTTTCAAAATATATTTTATGTCGTTATAGTATTTGAAAAATTAAAAATATTGTAATGATATATATTCTTTTATGATTTAATACAAAATTATTTTTTCAAAAAATGTCAAATATTTTTCTATAATATTCTAAAAATTCATTTTTGGAACTATTCCCCACACATAGAGATGGCAATTGATGTGATCCTTTGATGTTCGAAAGTAATTAGTTAGGTATGTTCTTCTGGAGAGTGAAACGTGGAAAAATTGTATATGTTTCCTCTGTTGAAGGATCCTATCCTAATGCTCCAACACTTGAGAGTATACAATCTCTTTATTGATGTAATTTGAAAGAATTATTTAAACTGACTGATTAAAATTAGATTCACATTTGCATAACTATACACAAATTTTTATTAAAGAATTTTTATGGTTTAAATACATTTCGAAAGTTCTTGAAAACATGTTAAATAATTGTGCTTGAAAATAAACTTCTGATAGTTTTCCTCAATCTTTCTATTTACAGTCCTTCGATCTTGTTTGCTGCCATCCATGGATCTCTTGCATCCATAATTTTACAAACACTATGTTGACAACCATGTCTGCATCTGAGCCGATATGAATGAACCATGTGCATGTGTTCACTAGTCAATCATGGGGGAAAAGCCGAAAGCCCGAATTCCGCAATATGTTTTCTGCTTCTGAATGATCAATACAATCCACAAAGTCCCCCGTTTTCAAACACAGCCTGGTATATCTTTTCCATAGCTTGTCTTGTTGGTTATCATTTTTTCAAAGTTTTATATCTTAAATCTTAATGTTTGTAATCGCAACATGAAGCTTTCTTCGAGCATCGTCTAGTTATATTATGCACATATGGTGGACTTGGAAAGGAAGATTCATCTAAACTTGTGAAATTGCTTGCTCGAGATATTTTATAGTTTTCTGATATTTGAAGACGCCCATAAACCAGAAATCAAAATTATCCACTGTAACTATATTTATGTACTTCTGTGTTGGTTTCACAACATTTTGACTTTGATTCTGATAGAACAGAGGTAAGATAGAATATGATAGAGAAAATTATTTTATAAATAAATGTGAAAACAGAATGAATTTCCAGAGCTACTGCTCCTCAGTCAGAGAAAGAATTCTCTCACTGCCCAACCCTAATCTGAAAACAGAAAGTAATAATAATGATACTAGCTACTGCCCCATACACTCCTATTTATATGGGGAATACTAACTAAGCCAATTCCTATTTATTTGGAGAATAAAAACTAACTAACTGAGCTACTCCTAATTATTTGGGGAATAAAAACTAACTAATTGAGCCAACTCCTATTTATTTGGTTTGGACTAAGGCCCAAACCAATATCCTAACAATACCGGCAACCCGAAATACAACCTTGTCCTCAAGGTTGAAATGAGAAAATGTCCTTCAACATATAACGCCAAACACTTCCCTTGCAAGATAATGGTGGGTCTAAAACAAGACCAATTCTGCAGTTCAGCAAACCACAAACTGTACTTGGAGTTCATTTTCTTGAAACACAACACCGGCACGACTGTAGCTTTTGTATCTTCCGGATCCCATTGTTGAGAACTTGATGAGGTGACTTCATACAATCGACTTGCTGCACATCTTTATTCTCACTATCTCTAGATAACAACCTACAGCTTTTCTCCTTAAAACCCCTAGAAGCTTGGGCATAATCAATCGTAACTCCGGCAAGAAAAATACAAAACTCTTTAGAAGCATGCAATATATCAAGGGTCGTGTCTTTTACAATTCCAAGGAATTTGACCAAGCTATTTACTATATCTTCAATTAAAACTATTCTAACCACCCCTTGCTGCAATAGGCTCTGAATTTCTTTTTCAATTTCATCCTTGTGTAAATGGGGATATCTGTAAGGCCACACACTTACCGGACCAGCGCCCTGTAAAAGATCAATTGAATGACTAGTGTTTCTCGAGGGAGAAAACCCCTGAATTGCTTTAAACAAAATAGCAAAACGATCCAACAATCCTTCCAACTCCTCGGTCTGTTGATCAGAGACACACGACACTTGTGACCTTAGCACCTCCATCAAGGTAGGCCATTCACAGCCTGCTATCATTCGAGAAGGAGTGATAATACTTTGGAAAATAGCCATCTTATCATCTATAGCCTGACCAAGTAATTTCACCATACTGCCCTTATGGTTGAACGCCATAGACATTTCTTTCCAATCCATGGTCACCTTCCCCAAAGTTTCTAGCCACACAACTCCCAAAATCAAGTCCACACCTTCTAACTCCAGCACATAAGCATCAAAACAAATTTGCACCGCTCCCACGTTCACCTGAATTCCATTGCATCTACCCCTAGTTAGGACACGATGACCGTCTCCTAACTTAACACCCAAAGGATTAGAAGGCACCATAGGCAATCCAAGGGCTTCAACCACCTTAGGGGATATGAAATTATGTGTGGCTCCACTGTCAATAAGAACCAAAATAGATGCACCTTGTAAACATCCCTCCAACTTCATCGTCCGGACCTGGTTTGGATTAGTGGATACACCAAACAGTCCCATGGTGTTACATTCTAATTCCTCTTGCGCGAGCTCTTCTTCCGACTCAGCCTCCAACACCACAATCTCTCCTTCATTGTTGACAATTTCATTATCCCCCAAGATAATCAACCGTAACTGTTTTGTTGCACATTGATGGAGAGGATCCCATCGTTCGTTGCAACGAAAACAGAGTCCTTTCGCACGACGCTCGTTAAACTCTGCACTTGGTAAATGGCGAACACCACGAGAGTGACGGCGCGAATCGTCACCTAAATTTGGGCGGGAAGATGCTGTAGAATTGGTAGGGTGTGTTGACCCAGCTTGAGATCCCGAACCAGTAGGCGTTCGGCCCAAATAGTTATTAGTCTGGTTTTGAATTGCAGATCCGTTCCCTTCCCCTTCGCGAAAAGTCCAAGTAGGTTTTTGAGATTTTGCCCAAGAGCCATGACCCGGTTTGTAACGTGATCCAGACCCTTGACCAGAAGCCACTGCAAATTCACTTTCAACATCACGAGCCAATTGCATTGCTGAGTAACGGTTACGAGGCTTGAAGGTACGCACCCGAGAGCGAATATCATGACGCAACCCACCAATGAAATAACCAAGAAACTGTTGCTCTGGCAAACGACCACACTGTGAAGAATACAATTCAAATTCAGCAATGTATTCCTCTACTGATCCTGATTGTTTTAGTTCCTTCAACTCCTCAAAAGGATTCTCCAAACGCCCACCACCAAATCGAGCCATCAGCGCCTCACAGAGGTTCTCCCATGACAGTTCCTCGGTTGAATCATGCCATAGGTTAAACCAATGGATAGTAGGGCCTTCCATGCTCAATTTCGTCAACTGAATACGAACATCCTCTGAAATTCGTTGTACCTCAAAGTACGTCTCTGCCCGAGTGATCCATGCAACCGGATCTTCACCGGTAAATGCCGGCAACTCCACCTTCTTCGCAGATAAACGAAACTCATCCAGCGGTGAGGTAACTGTCACACCGTTTGGCTGCGACACATCGCGATTAGCCACTGCACGTTGAATCTCAACACCAATGAACTCTCGTAAGGCAACGTCGTGATTAGCCATTGCACGTTGAATCTCAACACCAATGGACTCTCGTAATGCAACGATGCTAGCCTCAACACTCCCCAATCGTCCTTCCACTGCAGAAACACGGTCAGCCATCTTAGGAGCTCTGGGCATCAACAACGGTAGGTCGGACCAATTGATAGAACAGAGGTAAGATAGAATATGATAGAGAAAATTATTTTATAAATAAATGTGAAAACAGAATGAATTTCCAGAGCTACTGCTCCTCAGTCAGAGAAAGAATTCTCTCACTGCCCAACCCTAATCTGAAAACAGAAAGTAATAATAATGATACTAGCTACTGCCCCATACACTCCTATTTATATGGGGAATACTAACTAAGCCAATTCCTATTTATTTGGAGAATAAAAACTAACTAACTGAGCTACTCCTAATTATTTGGGGAATAAAAACTAACTAATTGAGCCAACTCCTATTTATTTGGTTTGGACTAAGGCCCAAACCAATATCCTAACAGATTCACACACTTTATCTTCTTCGCAGGAATGACAACCTGCACATAACAAATCTTGGATTAGGGAAATTGAGATATAAGGAGAGGTTTGTTTGTGTACAGTATATTAGTTCAGGATTTACATTTACCTTATAGCGGATCCTACACATTTGACCTTTTTGATTAAAGACTTTTATGGATCTTTCACTGCAAAACGCAACCTTTTCAGTTGAGATGAAGAGGAGACCAGCTAGAGGGCCAGACGTGGTGGACAAATAACACTGGGAAACTTTCAACAGCCTCTCCCCTTCTGTCACGCTAAAATATTGCATGAACATTTTCTCCACTCCACCAACTTGAAGAATGCGAGCCCCTAAGCTCAACTTCCTTTTAATAGTTTCAGATATGTTTGTCCCTGGTCTCACTGAAATTTCAGAATTACTATTGACTTTCCTGCTGCGTTTTTTCTGGTTAGAATTTGCTCTACCTGAAACATTGAAGCACTCTATATTAGTAAAACCATCAATACTTAATGAATATATATCTGTAAAGAAGGAAAAGAAATTCTTACATTTTCTTTGATGTTTAGATGGATATTGAAATTGATGTGAGCCGTAATCAAGCAAGTATCTGTTATCCAACTTTTGAAACTGGTCATATATGACTGGAGTTCCAACAACTAGCTCGTGAAGAAGTGAGGTCTGCATGTTGAAAGGGAAAGCTAGTAGATTTCAAGGAAGTTGGACTCACTTGGTTAGATCAGTCCTTTTGTATTCTTAAGAGGTTGTATTTAAAGGGATGAAAAATAGGAAATGAATCTTGAGCCTTTAGTGGGATGACACAACCACGATCTTGGTTGATGTAATAAAGAGACTACTGACATGGAAACTTGAAGGACTTTATTCAAGATAATATTTTGACATCATGGATTGTTTGGTTGCTTTTAGAAAGATATGGTAAAGAAGAAAGATATAAGTTAGCTTTTTAATAAAAAAAACTTAAAAGGGTTTATTTTTAGAGGGTGAGGAGAAAAAGGGTCATATATCTTTAGGAGCAAGATCCCATGGTATGCAGATGACATGTTGTCGGCCAACTCTTTGGAGAATTACACTGTTTCGGGAAAATGGGTATAAGTGAAGAAGGATATACTTTTGTGAGAATGCATCAGCAGAGCTTTATGAGTTGGCTTTATGATTTCTTTTGCAGTTAAGCAAGCATGTGACTGACTTATATGTTATATACATAGTGTTTCCATTTACAGTTTGCTCAACCTTCATTTTCTTACTATATTATATTTTTGAACATGTATGGTATGTATGAATATTAAACAAATTATAATGGTAAGCAAGCAAAATGAGTTGTTTATGTTCTTTTTTCACTTGTCGTTTTTCCAAATACAGTCAAACTCGAAAAAATCTGAATGATAATATACAATTGCTGCACATCTTAATTTGGTTGGCTTTAATTTGGAGCATATGGTTAATGAGAAATGCTATTATCTTTGATAATGCCCCTTTTAGCTTCGAAGCGGTAATATCCAACATAATGTTTTACTCTTGGAGATGGATGTGTAATAGTGTTTCCGATACTAGGCTAATTTTTTATGATTGGTATAAATTACCTTTGAACTAGTTCAACTCTTCTTAGAGTTTTTTCGATGTAAGAGTTGCACCCCTAGTGCGATTTCTAATATTATTGCCTATTAAAAAAAAATGTTCATGCAGATCCATTTAGAATGACAAGGATGCACATGGAAATGATGGGGCGAATCCCTTTTCAGAAACATGTGTGCCATCTCTTAATGTCCTCTCAATTTCTTGATATTAAGCTGAGTCTGTTATTATTCCAAAATAAATTAAACAACTAAAAGTGTGTTCCCTACTTGCTGGAAGGGCAACAGAAAGTGGCCATATCAGTCACACGGTTTCAGCCTACGCTTTTATTTCCCTTTTTTGGCTAACCAAATGTGCTACTGCTTTTACATATATGCATGTCAGGGATTGATACTGGACTAATAGTTAAAAGATTAAGTATCCATCACCTGTGTCATACTATGTTATACTTTTGATTTTGTTTAACTATTTGCCAGCCATCTAATCTTATTGGAACCTTCGTTTGCGTAGTTTTCTCAACCACTCATGAGTCTTTTTAGGCTTTTAGATGCGGTGTTTTGACTTGTTATTTTATAGGAAAAACTTATTGAGTTGGAGTTCCTACATCTATCTCATGAATAAGGTATGTGTTTTGTCGAAAGAGGAATTGTCTGCTAGATTGCTAACAAAGCTATGTTAACTTCGTTTGATCTATCCCTTGTATTCTAAGGAATGTATGACTTAAAGGCATTGAGATTTGGAAGTGAATCTTGTGGGATGACTCAACCATGATCTTTGTTGATGTAATAAAGACACTACTGGCATGCCAACTTGAAGTGCTTTTTATTCAAGATAATATTTTGACATCATGGTGTGTTTAGCTTCTTTCTGAAAAAGATGGTACAAAAATATCCGAGTAGTGGAATTCTAACTTTCTGGCATTCTAACTTTTGTGGCATTCTAACTTTCTGATATGGTAACTTTTCTAATTTTTCTTGAAGGTAGCAAAAAAAGTTAAGAAATATCTTGTATGAGTAAACAAATTGTTGGCATCATGCACCACCATCACTTAGGATGATGTGGTAATGATTTGCCAATCTCCTTTTTCCCTTAAACTTGAAAGGCAGGTGCAACTAAGCACTTACACAAATACCGATACAATACTTTAAGCAAATCAAAGTAATTGAAATGTATAATATGCCTTCGATACGAAATGTCAATGCTACATAGGTCAGCTGTCAGCATAATATGTCAGTAGCTGACCGGAGGCCAGATTTCAGTTACCAATCCATTTCTAGTTTCTACCAACACAATGTTATGTTCCATAACCTTATCCAGTAAGCTCACTTTATCTGGTAGAACTAGAAATGCAAGGCTCTAAAATACAATAGTCAATTATCTTAAAATGCAATGTTAGTGGTCCTCCCAATTTCTTCAAATTAAGGTCATCCCAAAATAAGTAACATTAAAGTGGTTATGATGTCTAAACAAATCTAAACATATCAGTCTCATGTGTGCTGTCTACTCTATTCAGCCTTTACTTGTGTTTAGTTATAAGTCAATTTTGTACTTCAATTGATTATATAGTGAATAAAATCTTGAAATCTCATGTGAAATTTTTGTAGCAGTGAAAACTAAGTTGAGCAGTATGCTGTTTGCAAACAATGACAGCCAGATGGATATGCATAGTGCTCTATGACCATCTTATGGTTGAAGAATATAATATAATTATACATGTGATCTTATCAAAAGAGAAGTTAAAGAAGGGTGTCATCACAAAGTTAAGACTGGCAACTGGCATTCTTTTATAAGCATTGCTACCCAATTACTGAAAAAGTTATTAGGCTCAATTACTTATTATGCAAATGTTTATTTTTCTGTGGGAGTGATTTGACTATTTTCTTTTCACCTAAATATCCAATTTCTCTATCCCTTGTCCATGACTGTATTGCATCAGAAAGGCTTCATTCCAGCTCAGAAAGCTTTAATCACACCCTTTTATTAGCATATGTTTTATCATAGCCACATGGTATTGACCAATCAAACAAAACTATTATTATTTGTTTCCGGAAGACAACTAGACATGCAATCTTCAACTTTTGAATTTCTTTTTTTCCTTTAGTCTTCATGATGATCCTTAGCTGACTCATCCTCCAAAAGCTCAACCCTCACCTTGTTTCCTTTTAATCATATATATACTCATTTACAATACAATCATTCATCAACCATATTCCTACACCTCTTCAATATTTTTTACAAGCTAGAAACAAAATCCTCAAAGGCAAGAACAAGATAAAACACTAAAATGAATACTTCATTTCTTCATGAGCTACTTAATGGAATCTCTATCAGCTCAACTTATCCAGCTGGGAAGTCCTCAAAGAGATACTTGCCTGATTCTTCTGGCAAATACTGCAAGTCTATCACAAAGTCAAAGAAGGGTAGGACACGTCTACATTACCAAATATGTATTTCATCAATCAAATACTTACATCATATTTAATTTTATTGATCATGGTCATTTTTATATTTTTCAGGTAAATTAAATTCAGTTCTAACTAAGATGACAGATACTATAAAAGGGAAATTGAGGTTGGGAACGAGAATTCTTCAAGTTGGAGGAGTAGAGAAAGTGTTTATGCAACTTTTTAGTGTTAAAGATGGAGAGAAGTTGTTGAAAGCATCACAGTGCTACTTATCAACGACATCAGGTCCTATAGCAGGCCTCCTCTTCATATCCACTCACAAAGTTGCTTTTTGCAGTGAGAAATCCATCAAGATTACTTCTCCAAAAGGAGAATTTATTAGAGTTCATTATAAGGTGATTTTCTTACTTTTTTTGTATTGTCTATGTTAATGCTCGCAATTTCTTTTATCTGTCTTCGGCCTTAACCTCAATTTGTATATACTATTTCAGGTCTCTATTCCACATGAAAAGATAGAGCATGTCAACCAAAGTCAAAATGTGAAGAAACCTTCGGAAAAGTATATAGAAATAGTTACTGTGGATGGTTTTGACTTCTGGTTTATGGGTTTTTTTAATTATCGGAAAGCTTTAAGATATCTCCAGCAGGCTATCTATCGATCTCAGAGAGAAAAGTAGAAATAGTCAAATTGTTTATCCCTACTGCTTCATCAATTATTTTTTGAAGTTGCAGAGGTTCCAAATATGTACAAATATGTTACATTGTATTGTTAATATAAAAAGCTAGTTGTTGTTCTTTTACATAGATCATCAACATCTTTCTTTCTTTGAAGAAAACAACCTATGATCTTCACTTTGCATACTGAATTTTCACTATCTAATTATAAAAACTGCAAATCTTACCTTAAAACAAAAGCATTAAGGATTTGATAAAATATGTATATGTTTTTCTATAATTGTAAATGGTTTATTTTTATTTGATTTCTCATCTACTATCTTACTATTACTATTAGATTAACTAAACTGACTAAATTACCCTTCACTCCAAAATCATTTACAAACAAAAAAGACAATTATGTAACTAACAATATAACATATCATTTTTTCTATTTTACGACAACCACAAGCCAATTGTTAGTCTCTAATTGTTCACTTTTTCTACTTTTTCTACTTTTACATTTATATCTAAAAAAATGAAATTTAACAAATACAAATGTAGGTTTTGTTAAGAATACTGAATACAGAGAGATAGAAGAGACTGGTAGTATCTTATTTCTCGTAGAAACGATTGCAATGTTATATTTTTCACATACCAAGCCGTGCTATATATAATGATATGGCTTTGGTTACTATGTGCATGTCATTATTACAAGTTTGAAAATTTGTATATGTACTGTTCATTAGTATTTCAAAACAGTGGTTATAATAATTTCTTATTATTATAACACTCCCCTTTTTGAAATATTTTCCGCAGTGCTCCGTTGAAGTCTTGTTGAGACGAATCCTATGGGAACATAAGTTGCCTCGTTAAAAACCTTATTAGGAAAAACCCATTGGGATAAAAACCTTAATAAGGGAAAAAGAGTACAACATTATGCTCCCCTTCAACAGAACACATGTAGGTCTTTTATAAAGATCTCGAAGGTGACGCATTCCAATATTTTATACATGCTTCTTGAAAATTGATGTAGGAAGTGCCTTTGTAAAGAGATCTGTCACGTTATCACTTTAACGAATATACTGAATATCAACCTCTTTGTTTCTTTCCAGTTCTTGTGTGAATGAGAAAAACTTCGGAGGGATATGCTTGGTTCGGTCACTTTTTATGTAACCTTCTTTCATCTGGGTAACACATGCCGCATTGTCTTCATACAAAATTGTTGGATTATTATCAATTGATAAACCAGACGCTCCCTGAATATGTTGAGTTACCGATCGTAACCATATGCACTCTTTGCTTGCTTCATAAAGGGCAATTACTTCTGCATGATTTGAAGAAGTTGCTACAAGAGTTTGGTTTTGAGATCTGCATGATATTGCAGTGTTGCCATATGTGAATATATATCCAGTTTGTGATTTAGCATTATATGGGTCTGACAAATATCCTGCATCTGCATAACCAAGCAAAATTGGTTTTGTATTGTTAGAATAAAATAAACCAAGATCAGATGTACCTCGAAGATATTAAAATATATGCTTTATTCCTTTCCAATGTCTTTTAGTAGGGCCTGAACTAATTCTTGCTAGTAAATTCACTGTTAAAGCTATATCGGGTCTTGTATAGTTAACAAGGTACATGAGTTCCCCAATGGCACTGAGGTATGGAACTTCTGCGCCAAGATCCTCTTCATTACTTTCCTTAGGTCTAAAGGATCCTTTTCGATATTAAGGGTTCTACCCATCATTGGACTACTCAAAGGATTTGCCTTGTCCATGTTGAACCTTCTCAATATCCTTTCTGTAAAATTTGATTGGTATACTAATATACCATTTTTAGTGTACTCAATCTGTAAACCAAGGCAGAATCTGATTTTTCCCAAATCTTTCATTTCAAATTCTTTCTTTAAATAATTTCTTGCTTCTTTGATTTCTTTATTAGTCCCAATGATATTTAAATCATCAACATAAACAGCAATTATTACAAATCCAGATGTTGTTTTTCTTATAAAAACACAAGGACAAATAGGATTATTCTCATAGCCTTCTTTAAGTAAATATTCACTTAGTCTATTGTACCACATGCGCCCGGATTGTTTTAATCCATACAATGATCTTTGCAACTTAATTGCATACATTTCTCTAGGTTTTGATGTCTCAGGCATTTTAAATCCTTCTGGGATTTTCATGTATATATCAGTATCAAGTGATCCATATAAATAAGCAGTAACAACATCCATAAGATACATATCAAGATTGTTAAATACTGATAAACCAATTAAATAATGAAAAGTAATGGCATCCATAACAGGAGAATATGTTACCTCATAATCAATTCCTGGTCTTTGATAAAAATCTTGTGCAACAAGACGAGCTTTGTATTTGACAATCTCATTTTTCTCATTTTGTTTTCTTACAAAAATCCACTTATACCCAATAGGTTTCACACCTTTAGGTATAGCCACAATAGAGCCAAATACTTTTCGATTATTAAGAGAATTTAACTCAGTATCTATAGCATCTTTCCAATTTTTCCAGACATGTCTATTTTGACATTCATTCATAGTTCGTGGTTCTGGATCATCATTAATAATTTCACATGCAATGGAAAATGAAAATATTTCATCTAATTTCTCAAGATCATTCTTATTTCTAGTTTCACTATCAATGATCTCATTTTCATCATCTTGTGCTTCTTTGAGAGCACGCTTTTCAATTTTGGACTTAACATTATCTAGTGTCTTTTCAAGATCACTTTCAATCATATTCACCTTTTCTATTCCCTTTCTTTTTCGGGGATTTTTGTCTTTAGATCTCAAAGTTCGGCCATGTTTCAAGTGTGCCTTAGATGTATTTGCTTCATTATTTTGATTTGAAATCTCAATCCTAGCTGGGACATTTATAGCCGGTACATGTGACTTTGTTACTCTTTTCAAATCAGTAAATGAATCTAGCAATTCATTTGCTAAATATTGTAAGTGAACTATTTTCTTTATATTTTCTTCCCACGATCTATTATATGGGTCCAAATGTAATAATTGAGGTACATGCCATGTTATGTCATTTTCTGATTTTTTATTCTCTCCCCCTAGAGTTGGAAATATTGTTTCGTCAAAATGACAATCAGCAAATCTTGCCTGAAAAACATCAACTGTTAAAGGTTCAAGATATCTAATAATATATGGTGATTCATACCCCACATATATACCTAACCTCCTTTGAGGACCAATCTTTGTTCTTTGTGGTGGTGATATTGGGACATATACTCCACACCCAAAAATCTTTAAATGAGAAATATTTGGTTCCTTTCCAATTGCAAGTTGGTAAGGGGTATGTTTATGATCAGCACTTGGCCTTAGATGGATGAGTGTTGCAGCATGTAAAATTGCATGACCCCAAACTGTAACTGGTAGTTTAGTTCTCATTATTAATGGTATAGCAATGTATTTAAGACGTTTGATTAATGACTCAGCTAAACCATTTTGTGTATGTACATGAGGAACAGGATGTTCAACAGTAATACCAATTGACATGCAATAATTATTAAATGATTCAGATGTAAATTCACCAGCATTGTCAAGTCTAATTTTATTTATAGAATAATCAGGAAATTGAGCTCTAAGTTTAATTATTTGTGCAAGAAATTTTGCAAATGCCATATCACGACTTGATAGTAAGCATACATATTATCATCTACTAGAAGCATCAATTAATACCATGAAATACCTGAATGGTCCTGACGGTGAAGGGATAGGTCCACATATGTCTCCTTGAATTCTTTCAAGGAATGTAGTTGATTCTACCTGAATCTTGCCTGGTGAATACTTTGTTATTAGTTTGCCAAGAGAGCAAGCTTCACATGGTTTATCTTCTTTTGTAGGTTTTAAACTTTTCAATGGATGAGCATGTGTACTTTCAACTATTTTACGCATCATTGTTGAACCAGGGTGACCTAGACCGTCATGCCATAAAGTCACAATTTTGGGATCTTCTTTTACTACTAAGTTGCATTCAATTTCATGTAAATATGTGTAATGTAATCCAGAAGGCAGTTTTGGTAGCTTTTCTAAAATTTTCTTCTTTCCCAAAATATTAGAGGTAATATTAATGTATTTCATATTACCTTTGTGAGATATTGGATCGAACTCTAGTATTGTCGAAGGGTAGCTTCTTGGTTCGACAGTTCGACAGAGTTAAGCATGAAGTCGAAGGATTGTTCACATGCTGGTGTCGAAGTGTGCATGCTGTAGTCGAAGATGGGTCTAGCGTGCAGATGTCGAAGATGCTAGGGTTGTTAGCATGTTAAATTAGTTTTTAGTGTTTAAACCCTAATTTGTTAAGTTAGCTTGTTTATTAAGTTGGCTTGTGTAATGGGCCTTGCTGAAAAAGCTCATTAGTTAGTATGTTAGGTTTTATTATAAATAGCATAATAGTCTCTCATTATTGCTAAGCTGCAAATCCTAATTTGGGGTGAGAGAGGTTATTTGTTATTCTTGTAAACTTGTAATCTTGTTTTAAGAGAAAGTGAAAGAATAGCAGTTATAACCAATTCTTGTGTTCCTCTTCTTCCTTGTCCTTTATTCTTCCCTTGTATTATACTTTGTTTTTGGCATCGAATTCACAACAAATTGGTGCGGTGAGCGTGGAGAAGATGCCTTCAACAAAGTATGAGATTGAAAAGTCCACCGGAGTGAATGATTTCGGTCTGTGGCGCTTGAAGATGAAAGCCCTACTGGTTCAGCAGGGTTGTTTGGAAGCGTTGAAGGGAGAGGCAGCCATGAATGCAGAATTGACGGCAGCGGAGAAGACGAATATGATCGAGAAAGCACACAGCGCAATTTTGTTGAGCCTTGGTGATAAGGTTCTCCGGCAGGTATCAAAGGAGACGACGGCATCAGGGTTATGGGTGAAACTTGAAAGTTTGTATATGACCAAATCGCTGGTAAATCGACTCTACCTGAAGCAAGCTTTGTATTCATTCAAGATGATTGAAGACAAAATGTTGGTTGAGCAGTTGGATATGTTCAACAAGCTGATTCTTGATCTTGAAAATATTGATGTGAAGATCGATGATGAAGATCAAGCACTGTTACTATTGTGTTCTTTGCCTCGATCACATGCTCACTTCAAAGAAACTCTCCTGTATGGAAGGGAGTCCCTGACCTTTGAAGAAGTTCAATCAGCCCTGTATTCTAAGGACTTGAACGAACGAAAGGAGCATAAACCTTCGACTGTTGGCGAAGGTTTGGCCGTAAAAGGAAAACTCTTACAAAAGAATGGTAAGTTTGACAAGAAGAAGGGCAAAAGCCAGTCGAAGTCTTACAGTGGCGAAGCATCTGGCATTCGATGCTATCATTGTAAGAAGGAGGGTCACACAAGAAAGGTGTGTCCTGAACGCCTGAAATATCATGGAGGTAAGGATAATGGTAATGCAGCCATTGTTCAAGATGATTCCGAATCATCTGATGTCCTTGTGGTTTCGAGCAGTGACTCTAGAAAGGAGTGGATTATGGATTCAGGTTGCACTTGGCACATGACTCCAAACAAAGACTTGTTCGAGGAATTATATGATCAAGATGGTGGATCAGTACTGCTGGGAAACAATAAAGCTTGCAAAATTGCAGGTGTTGGATCTATGAGATTCAAACTCCATGATGAGTCAATAAGGTTGTTGACTGAAGTCAGGTATGTTCCTGATTTGAAGAGAAATCTGCTTTCTCTTGGTGAATTCGACAAGAAAGGATATGTTTTCCAAGGAGAGAAAAGTATCCTAAGAGTCATGAAGGGTTCGAAGGAAGTCTTGAGGGGCGTGAAGAAACAAGGCTTGTATACCCTTGAGGCTGAAGTTGTAAGTGGTTCGACAAATGTTGCATCCACGAAACCTTTGTCGAAAACAGAAATCTGGCACATGAGATTGGGCCATGTCAGTGAAAGGGGTCTGGTCGAATTAGGGAAACAAAATCTGCTTGGTGGAGACAAAGTCGAAAAGCTGAAGTTTTGTGAACCCTGTGTACTTGGAAAATCTTGCAGAGTGAAGTTCAACAAAGGCAAACAAAGAACACATGGATCCCTTGATTACATCCATGCTGATCTTTGGGGGCCTACAAGGTGTCCATCACATTCAGGAGCAAGGTATTTTCTATCCATAGTAGATGATTATTCCAGAAAATTATGGGTATTCATCCAGAAGACTAAGGATGAAACTTTTGAGAATTTCAAAAGTTGGAAGACTCTAGTTGAAAATCAGACTGGCAGAAAGGTCAAGAGGTTGAGAACCGACAATGGCCTTGAATTTTGCAATGAGGCATTCGACAGTTTTTGTGCTGCCTCTGGTATTGCAAGGCATAGAACTACTGCAGGTACTCCACAGCAAAATGGTTTGGCTGAAAGGTTTAATCGAACTATTTTGGAGAGAGTCAGATGCATGTTGACTAGTGCGGGGTTAACGAAGGTGTTCTGGGCTGAGGCTGTTTCGACAGCAACATATCTGATAAACAGATGTCCTTCGACAGCGTTAGATATGAAGACACCTGAAGAAGTTTGGTCGGGACATCCACCAGATCTCGACAAACTGAGAGTATTTGGATGTGTATCCTATGCTCACATTAGGCAAGACAAGGTCGAACCTAGAGCTCTGAAATGCATGTTCATGGGATACCCAGAAGGAGTCAAAGCTTATAGGCTATGGTGCCTAGAGCCAGGTCACAGAAGGTGTATCACCAGTCGAGATGTAGTTTTCAATGAAGCTGAAATGGCTTTTAAGAAAACTGATGATGTTGATCGAAGTACAGAAACATCTGACGAAGAGCTGGAACAGGTAGAGATTCCTGTTGAGGTGGAGCATGTTGATGCTGAATTGCATATCCCTGATGAAGTCGAAGAAGAAGCAGAAGATGCTGAGGAAGTTGAGGAAACTGACGATGACTACCTATTGTCGAGAGATAGGTCGAGAAGAGTCATCAAGCCACCTCAGAGACTTGGATATGCAGATCTTATAGCTTATGCCTTAATCTCTACAAGTGAGGTTCTAGACGAAGAACCTAGAGACTACAAGGAAGTTATGAGGAGTCGAAATAAGACTGAATGGCTGAAAGCCATGGATGATGAGATGAAATCTCTTCATGATAATCATACTTGGGAACTGATCAAGAAACCTGCTGGGGCAAGGTTAGTCAGCTGTAAATGTATTTTCAAAGTTAAGGAAGGAATTGAAGGACTGACGTCGAAAAGATACAAGGCAAGGTTAGTCGCAAGGGGTTTCACTCAGAAAGAAGGTGTCGACTTCAATGATGTGTTTTCTCCTGTTGTGAAGCATAGGTCCATTCGAATGTTGCTTGCCATGGTGGCAAAGTTCGATCTTGAACTGGAACAGATGGATGTGAAGACTGCGTTCTTGTATGGTGATCTAGATGAAACGATCCTGATGAGGCAACCTGAAGGGTATGTCGAAAAGGGGAAGGAAGATTATGTGTGAAAGTTAAAGAGATCTTTGTATGGGCTGAAACAATCTCCTCAACAGTGGAATAGGAGATTCGACAAGTTCATGGCACGCATAAGTTTCATTAGAAGTCAGTTCGACCACTGCGTTTACTTCAGATTTCGACCTGGTAATTCATTTGTTATTTTGTTGCTTTATGTGGATGATATTCTCATAGAAAGCAACAATGTTGAAGATGTGACGAGGGTGAAGGCTGAACTCAATAAGGAGTTCGATATGAAGGATCTGGGAGCGGCTTCCAGGATTCTTGGAATTGACATTCAAAGAGATAGAAAGAAGTCGAAGTTATGCTTATCTCAAGAGGCATATCTACGAAAGATTCTCGAAAAGTTTGGTATGTCGAATTCGAAGCCAGTTGTGACTCCAACAAACCCTCAATTCAAGCTGAGTATTGATCAGTGTCCCAGTACTGATGTCGAAAGAGCCTATATGAATAGCATACCATATGCTAATATAGTCGGTTCTTTGATGTATGTTATGGTCTGTACTAGACCCGACATAGCATACGCAGTAAGTCTTGTAAGCAGGTACATGGCGAATCTTGGAAAGGCTCACTGGCAAGCATTGAAGTGGATTTTAAGGTACATAAATGGGTCTCTGAATAGAGTCCTAATTTATGGTGGAGCCTTGGGTGAAGATAGTAAAGCAGTAATAGAAGGATATGTCGACTCTGATTATGCAGGTTGTATGGATTCCAGAAAATCTATTTCTGGATATGTTTTCACTATGTTTGGCACAGCAATTAGTTGGAAAACAACACTTCAGAAGGTTGTTGCTCTATCAACCACTGAAGTGGAGTATATTGCATTAACTGAAGCTGTGAAAGAAGCATTGTGGCTTGAAGGTTTTGCGAAGGAGCTGAAACTTCAAGGTCGAGGTATCACTGTTAAATGTGATAGTCAAAGTGCAATACACCTGTCGAAGAATTCAGCCTATCATGAGCGAACTAAGCACATTGATGTGAGGCTGCATTTTGTCAGAGGAGTAATCGACCATGGAGAAGTCCAAGTGCTGAAGGTTTCGACTGAAGACAATGCTGCTGATATAATCACCAAGACATTGCAGAGTTGCAAGTTTTTCCACTGTATGTAGTTGATAAAGCTGCATGAAGAAAGCTAGTTTGTTCCTTGACATTGTAGAGTTAGGTCCAAGGTGGAGATTTGTGAGATATTGGATCGAACTCTAGTATTGTCGAATGGTAGCTTCTTGGTTCGACAGTTCGACAGAGTTAAGCATGAAGTCGAAGGATTGTTCACATGCTGGTGTCGAAGTGTGCATGCTGTAGTCGAAGATGGGTCTAGCGTGCAGATGTCGAAGATGCTAGGGTTGTTAGCATGTTAAATTAGGTTTTAGTGTTTAAACCCTAATTTGTTAAGTTAGCTTGTTTATTAAGTTGGCTTGTGTAATGGGCCTTGCTGAAAAAGCCCATTAGTTAGTATGTTAGGTTTTATTATAAATAGCATACTAGTCTCTCATTATTGCTAAGCTGCAAATCCTAATTTGGGGTGAGAGAGGTTATTTGTTATTCTTGTAAACTTGTAATCTTGTTTTAAGAGAAAGTGAAAGAATAGCAGTTATAACCAATTCTTGTGTTCCTCTTCTTCCTTGTCCTTTATTCTTCCCTTGTATTATACTTTGTTTTTGGCATCGAATTCACAACAACCTTCAGTTGCAGTTTCAGTATCATATCCTTGACGATATATGTCATTAAAACTCAACAAATTTTGCTTTGATTTTGGAGAGTATAAAGCATTGTTAATGACAAATTTTGTCCCATTTGGTAATATGAACATAGCATTACCTGTTCCTTCAATCAAATCTGCAGGACCTGAGATTGTATTTATTATACCTTTAGTGGGATTTATTTCAGTAAAATATTTCTTACTTTTGAGGATTGTGTATGTAGTTCCATTGTCCGGAATGCAAATGTCTTTGACATGTTCCATGTATAACCTTCTTAAAATAGACATAAGATTAAATAGAGTAAATTAACAACATATTTAACATTATTATTTCATGCAAACATAAGATACATCTTAACAACATACAAATGCTTAAGTTGTTACATATTTCAAATATAAAACAAGCACACCAAACATTATTCAAATACATATTTTAAATAGTTACTTAATCAGTTTCACCTCCAACAAAGTTAGCAGTCTCAAAATAGGTATTATTGTTTATGGGTTCAATCTCATTAAAATTCACTTCTTTTCCCTTTTCTTCAACATATGACATTGGTCTTTTACACAAATGTTCTGGTGTTCTACACACCTTAGACCAATGGCTTTTCTTTCCGCATATGTAGCATATATCTTCATAATTCCTTGAGGGACCTTCTTGAATATACTTACCCTTTCCTTTGCGATTCCAATTATTTTGGTCATATCTGGGGGATCTATAATTATTCACATGACCTCGTCCACGTCCTCTACCACGAAAAAAATTTCGACCATGGAAAATATTTCGACCATGATATCCTCCTTGATTGTGTCCATCAAAACGAGCATGACCATTATTACCATCAAAACGAACATGACCACCACGTCTCTTAAGACGATTAAAGCCACCACGCCCATGATTAAAGGTCGTGGCATTAATTTCAGGATATGGCATTGTTCCTGTGGGTCGTGCCTGGTGGTTTTTTATAAGGAGCTCGTTAGTTTGTTATGCCACCAGAAGGACTGCAACTAAATCAGAATACTCAGTGTATTCTCTCATTCTATATTGTTGTTGTAATAATACCTGGGATGCATGGAAGGTTGAAAATGTTTTTTCTAACTTTTCCTTTTCAGTTATAGTTTTGCCACAAAATTCTAGCTTTGCTATAATATGGTGCATATTATAAATATGCAATGATAGTTTTGTAATCTTGGAACCGTAACTTGTTCCACTGATCCATTAATGAGAGTAACAGGACTTTCTTCTGATGTTCAAATTTTTCTTTAATTGTCCCATAAAATCTTGGGATCCTTAGCATTTGAGTATTCGGTTTGTAATCCATCATCAAGATGGTGCTTTATTATTCTGTTCACTTTTGACTTTTTCTTTTCCATTTCTTCTGGGTCATCTGTTGTTTTTCCAGAATTGTCTCCTTCAAGGATTTTGTTAAGTCCCTCACATGAAAGGTACTCTATTAAATTGTTGTTCCAGGTTATGAAGTTTTCCCATTATGCTTAGAATTTTGAATTGATGCTTAAGAGTGGACATGATTATATCTAGTGTAGTAAACACTTTTGATAGAAACGATCGTGATGATAACGTGTTAAGAATACTGAATACAGAGAGATAGAAGAGACTGGTAGTATCTTATTTCTCGTAGAAACGATTGCAATGTTATGTTTTTCACATACCAATAGGTGTTATATATAATGATATGGCTTTGGTTACTGTGTGCATGTCATTATTACAAGTTTAAAAATTTGTATATGTACTGTTCATTAGTATTTCAAAACAGTGGTAATAATAATTTCTTATTATTATAATAGATTTCATTTTTTTCCAACTCACATATTTTTTTATATGGTTATTTAATGTAGATGAATTTTTATGATTATTATTCATTTATAATTAAATCATTCATTTTTAATTTATATATTTCTAAATATATTTTATACAGTATTAAATAAATCTACGTGTTATTAAGCTATATTTTACGGGTCACTATCAACCGAATACATATTTTATTTATTTTTTCAAATGTTAAAATTCTTTTTATTCTCTTTTCGTCTCATGGGTCAATTTTTTTTTTGTATAATTATTTAATAATTAAGTAATTCATTTTAAATTTATTTATATTTAAATAATTTTATACCATATTAATAGCATGATAGTATAATATATTTTTTAATGTTAATAACATTAAAAATATATTTATCTCACGGGTCACTAACAAGACAATATTTATTTTAGTTTAATCAATTATTATTTTAAATTAAGAGACAAAATCTTTGTTTTTAAATATTAATTTTTCGCCATCTCACAATTATATTTTTTCTTCTTTGTGTATGATTATTTAATATAATTAAATATATATGATTACCGTTCATTTTTAAAAAAAAAAAGTAAATCATTTTAAATTTTGCATTTATATCTAAAACTTTACATTTGTATTTGATATTATCTAAGGGTTATGACATTTATATCTATTTTTTTATTTCATAATTATTTACGCACGGGTCACTTACTAGTTTACATAACAGAACTTTGAGGTTGATCTGGCATGAAAAATTTAATGTGCCAACTTATAAAGATGAATGACAGACTAAATAGTAATGTTCAAGAAAAAGTTTGTCTGGATCAGAAAACTAACCTTCCAACTATAATGTTGAATGACACACTAAACAATACTTAAAAGAAAAAAACTTAAATTGTTTCTTTACTGAAAAGAGTTATGGGTTGGCCAAATGGCACACAAGGTCCAACACCAAAAACCCCATCTAGATTACACTTGCATGAAGGGAGGTGAACATGTGGTAGACCTTCGTTAGAGGACCACATACATAATTCAAACCAGTCACCCATCTTCAATTATCAGATTTAATTAGATGGTCTCCCGCATTCTGCATCTGATCAATTGAGAGTGGTTTTAACAGTTCATCCTATATAAGCTCGTTCACGTGCCATAACATGAAGTTTTCCATTCATTCTTGCAACTTACACTTCTCTGACTTCATTAACTTGGAAGTTAGAGCGCGAACCTTGCAAACACACCCTTGCTCTACCATACTGAAGATCAACACGGCCGCATCAAAAGAGCTCATACTCACATGTCATCAATTTTCTATTCTGAACCACAATAGTGAGGTCATATGTGGGGACCGTCTTCCAACTCTTTTCACCGACAATGGTAGCTTATAAGTCAGCTCGAATATCCGTTCATCGCAATGTCTTTGTAGAGGAAGTCACCGCACCAGTCCTCGTTCCCACGCTAGAAGTTTCATCTTATCTGCGGGTGGAGCCTGTCTAGTCCTAGTAACCTCTCCGACTATCTCATGTCCTCAAACTCCAACTTCTCCACTTATCAATCTGAACGCTTTCCTGATTTTTCCGCCCTTTCAGCCTTCTTAGCAGTTGCTTCAGACTAACCATAAAATGCAAGGAGTGAATAATCGATCACTAACATCTACAATTTGGAGCAACGACAAAAAAAATGCATATCACCAAGCTGAAAGGTTCCTACGAGGAGAAGGAAATAGACAAATAGACTCATACTCATATAGAGGTCACAAACAGCGAGAAGTAGTACAACATGATAACCTCAAAGCCACACCTTAAAAAATACTTAGTGACGCCATCTTGCAACACCGCAGGGCTCTCGAATCGCTAGAACATCGCCCCCTCCCAGGCTCGCCAATCTCCCCCTCATGGTTCTAGAGGCGGAGACGACAATCACACGTCTCCCAGAGATCTCCACCCTTAGAGGTCTGTTAGATCTTGTGTTGAGTGTCTAATGCAAAACATGAACAAGAAAAAGATGAAGATGGTATGATGAAAGTTGCACAAAATAAATTTTAAAGCGTGTGTTTACACTAAGCTTTAGGTTCGATTCACCCCCACAATTTAGGCAAATTGGATACAAAAAGGTTATCTGGCAAATACCCTTCAAAATACTTTAGAAACCTTAACATGAATCGCATATTCACATTAAGCATATCGATCACTGATATTTTACAAAATAAAGTTCTCTCATTTATTCTTGTGCAATAGAAAAATAAAAGAATGAATTAGATATAATTTTTGGCACTTGAAACACGCAATTTTTGTGTCCCATTTATGTCTAACAAATGTCTCTATCTATAGAGAAATTTGTACAAATTGGTGAGGAGAAATAATGTTTCGATTTTTTCAACATAGTCGTTTCTGAACAATTATATATGAATAACGTTCAAAACTCTCATGATAAGTTGTGTTGGTCTGGTGGTAAGCTTCTTTTATCCAAATAAATCTAAAAATTGTTCAAATCAAGATTCAGACATATTACCTTTAGTTCAACATCAAACGCCTCAACCACTACACCACATTTACATTCATTATTGGAAAAACTCATGAAATTAATTTAATCAATATTATTTATCAATTAAATATTTTGGAAATCTCACTAACAATCCCCCACCATTTTCAAAATATATCTAAATCTATTATTCAAGAAATTGCATAGTTTCAAATAAAGGTATCTTACGATTTGAACCATTACTTAGTAAGTTAAATTTTCACTCATTCATGAATAGATTGGTAGACAAACTTTTAACCAATTATTTATTAGAACAAGTGTTCAAAACTCACACATGAAGTCTCGGTACCATTAATCGAATTATTAATATGACACATTTAATAAAGCCTTGTGTCTTATATCCCTTTCATGAGAATTTAAGAGTCAAGCCCTTGAACCCTATTAAGCGGCACCACTTTTTTTTTTTACAGAAAATAAATGATATTCATTCATTCAAATCGATAGAGTACATCGTTGCAATACAAATTCAAAATCGCCAAAAACAAAAAGGATGAATCTGCAAACAAATCCGCAGCATCCATGTTAATAGCATAAAACGGCAACTTGCATATGCCTACAAATATTAATGTATTGATTGTATTGAGATGTCCGAAATATTCATGCTTTCGGATCTGTAGCGTTGACGGCACCAAAGTCATTGATTGAATCTGCACTAGATCGAAACTAATCTTTCAACCTGAAACAAATGAACACCGCACAAAAACGGAAAAACAAAATACCCGCACAAAGACGAGAAATCAAAATACACCACAGAAATATGGGAAATCAAAACAAACGATGACCCACAAGGGTGCAATGTGTCATGTGACAGAAATATGGGAAACAAAAACGATGTGTTACTTCCCATATGGGAAACAAAAACGATTTGGTCCGTTCGAAAATACATCTCCAAAAACATGAGACATTTTAGGAATTTCGCATAGGACTTGAATGTACAAGGGTGCAATGTGTTACTTCCTTAAACTTTATCGCATCGATCAAGGCTTTCTTAATTCATCTATCAATTATCATTTATCTCATAATCAAGTACTATATGGTTCATCATCCTCAATTCAATTGCGAAAAAATTATGAGTAATCAGATCAAAAATACAACAAATTTCTTCAAGGCAAAACTTCCACCAACATTAATTTTTAATAACGGCAAGGCAGTGCTATTAGGCATGACAATGGGGTGGATCGAAGACGGTTTTTACCTCCTCCAAACTCAAACCCAAATTCTCAAACAATTCGCGTTCTCAGCCCCCGAATTCAACCAGAAATGAAGAATTAAGACTCAAACGGGTTCGGGTTAGGTTCGGGTATCTCCGCCCCACCATCATCCATTTAATAAAATTAATTTTTCTATAGAAATATTTTTTTTTCAAAGTCAAATTACATTATAAATAATAAAACAAAACAATCTCAAAAAATTGCATACATACATTTCAAATATTTTAAATAATAAATACAAATTAAATTATCAAAACATTAACCACATATTTAATAATATAAACTATCAAATATAAATAATAATATACATAATAAAATAAACGGGACGAATTCGGGGTGAGAACTAATGTCCTCATTACCCGACCCGTCAAATCAAATTATCAAAACATTAACCACATATTTAATAATATAAACTATCAAATATAAATAATAATAATATACATAATGAAAAAAACGGGACGAGTTCGGGATAAGAACTAATGTCCTCATTACCCGATCCGTCTCCATATTTTGTAATCGAGAAAAACCTAAAATCCAAATCCTAACTCTCTATTTTCTCCGTCAACTTCGAAGAGATTCTGGTGAATACCCATAGATACAGATTTTATTGGCATGGATTTTATTGTCATGCCCAAGAAAATGTTATACCCTTCTACTTTTCTTTCTAAATTATTAGTATAAGCTTTGCATTTTTGTTTTAAGTTTGAATAGTCAGTAATGTTGTTTGTTTAATGTAATACTGTTTAGGATTATATTTGAAGATGACAAGAGCACATTTTACGAAACGAAAGGTAGAGAGACAACCAAACATGCCACCATTGATCGGTTGATCAACGTGTCTTCCACAAAACCAAAGTTTGGTTAAACTAACAAAATTGGGTTTGCTGCTTTTAGGTAGGACAAAATTGTGGAAAACATGAAGATATCATCTTTTCAAATATTTATATTAAACACATCAAATAGATCAGAATATTTTGAAGACATGGGTTTTTTCTTTCTTTTCATTATTGATATTTACAAGTCATTCACTTACGTAAAAGATTTCAAACGGAATCTGATTGTTGACCTACATCAGTGGAACTTGTTTGGCAAACAGATTAACAAAATATGAGATAAACTGTGTTTTCCGAGACATTGGTTACAAAATATAACAAAAACTTGAGACGAGAGAAGGACTCGGAAGTTATTAGTAGAACCAATTCCAAACTCCTCTATGATTCTCCAAAATGCAGATACACCGTTTAGAATGTTTAATCAGAGCTCTGCTCGTTCTTTTAGTAGGGTCTCTAGTAGGAAAAAAGAATCATCAAAGTGTTGTCATACCATAAATTTCTGCACCGGTCGGCCTCAAACACATTTGAAGCCAAAATGAAGCTCCCGCTAAACATTGGTAGTAACAGCCAACTCAAGAACAGTTGTGGAGATAGAAGTCGTTAGCTGTCAGCCTGTCACCTCAAGGTCTTACCAGAAATGGTTACTCTGCTATTACTGACTCAAGATCGTATATAAAGAATGTTACACCTCTTCTAACGGTATGTATTCACTCAAAACCTCTCACTCACCTCTTTCATAAACACCCGGACTTAAACTTTGAGTGCCTGCAATACACCACCATTACTAGCCAACACTGCTGCCGTGTGTATGATAATTAACCATCACTATCTTCATCTCAAGCAATACTGGCGCCTCTCCTTTAAGAGATCACTAAACTCAAGCAACGGTGCCAATTGAATGTAAGCTTGAGACTCGGTTGATTGTAAATCTTGGACCTCAATTATTTGCATATACCTCTCTTCAGGGATATATTCATATTTGGCCTCTTAATGCCCACTCACATAATGATTACAAAAAAATTGCTATCGAATTGACGCACTCCCACTGAAATGACCAGTTGTAACTCAATTAAAAAAAATCAGGAGACTAGAAGATGCTATGCCTAGCCCTGTCTCCCTTCCTAATTGCTAAACAACATTTCATCTATGAAATAACAAGATCAATCTTCTCAAGGAAAATTATGGACCCCAAAGATCAAATGACACACTAAACCTGTAGGGTTATTCCACAAACTAAACACACGGTGAAAGCAAGTCCAGTAATCAAAAGATAAAACGAGCCAATGTTGTTAAACATTCACTATAGCATTGCAGAATTTAAACAAACCGCAATTGTTCTGCAATATGCTATTGTACCGCTATAGCTATTTAATAGAAAATATTGTCAAATAGCCGCTATAGCACACTATTGCATAGCAGAGTTTAAACAATATATGCTATCTGCAATTGACAGCATGAAAATGAACACAACCAAGTGGTGATAAACAGCACATTCCATATAAATAATGTGATCACATTGATCCAAAAGCTATTTACAAGTATCACAGCATCTCAGAGCTAAGAAACCAACTAGTGTCAAAAGCTTGGAATAATTAAAACAGTGATTGAGCAAGCTTTGATAAAATTACACTAACAACAAAAATTAAAAAAAAAGGAAGTCCATAAAAGATAGATAGAAAGTATGGAATATATTACAATGATTCAACAGAGCATACTCACTCACACGGCGGAAGCTCCACCGCGCCCCGATCCCGAAGCTCTCTCTTCTTCATACTCCTTATCATCTGTTGGAAGCTCAAACCTGCAAACAGGACAAGAATTTCTACTACTCAACCACGGAACAATGCAATCTCCATGATACTCATGCCCACACGGCAATCTCTTCGCCATGTCTCCAACACCAAGCATATCCTTACACACAGCACAAGCAACCACTTCACTCTCCGACGCAATCTTAACCGTCGGTAAACCTTCCACAGCAGACTTTGACGCCGGCGGAGCTCCTCTCCTCCCACTTCCATCACTCTCCGCCAGCGTCTGCAGCAACGCTTCATAATCCGCCGCGTCAACGTAATCCTCAGGATTTCCAACATACCGCTCCAATTCCGGTCCCTGAAGACGAAATTCAATCGAATTATCTTCCAATCCCATCAAAATCTCCGCCCAATCCAAGATCCGATTCTGCATACTTCGAGTCCGCGTCGCCAAATCCCTAATCCGATGCCGTAACAGATCGCGCCTCCTTCGTCTCATATCTTCATCGTCCATATTCGGATCCTCGTTGCCAGGTCGATCTTCAACCTCCTCGACGCTACCTTCGTCATCTTCACCGTCGGTGTGAAACGCATCATCGTCATCTTCCTCGTTGTGGTTCCAACCACTGAGTTCGATCCTAAGAAAATCCTCTTCCGGAGAACGACTCGGAGGAGGGGGAGGAGACACGTCGTCTTCACGCGACGATTCAGCGATTAGGCGAAGAACCTGAAGAAATTGCGAACCAAAGTAAGGATCATCGGAGGAAGAAGACGGTGAGCGAGTTCGAGAAGGTGTGGGGATGGATTCGACGAAACCGTTTTTGCAATCGCCGCAGATGACGTCGGGGACATTAGCGACCGTTTCAACGGAGACGTGTTTGTCGCAGTGGTAGCACCAGTAAGGAGGAGGTGTCTCGGTGGCGGGGAGTGGTGGCTGAGACGGTGCTTCCGACATGGTGCGGCGGAGAGAGTGGTGGTTGATTCGTCGCTTCGATCGGTTTTTTTTATCGTAAGATAGAACAATGATACTAGCAATGGTAGTGGTTATTGAAATAATATTATCGATTTTTTTTTGGTGAATTAAATAATATTATTATTGAATTAGGAATTGATAAGGATCTTTCTCGTTTTTTTTATTTGATAATTATTTTAGTGGGTCTTATTTAACGGTTCATTTTCAAAGATAAATCAATCGATAAAGAAAACTAATGTCTCTGTGTGAGAGATTTGTGACAAGTACTGTTTACTAGTTTGGAAAATCATTTTTTGCTAGTCTCCTCTTATCTCTGATTGATTTTTCCTACCATATTATGTGCTTTTGCTTTCTTGCAAGCTACATCTAAAATAACTGTCACATATTAACAATAACTTTAATGTTATTGCATTAGCATGATTAAATAGAACTTAAAATATTTTATTAAACAATTTTACTAACAGGGGTGGCCCTGAGCACGGGCTCGCGGGGCGGGAGTCCAGGGCCCCATAATTTTACGGGCACCAAATTTTTTTTCTTACCTCTATATATAAATTAAAAGAGAATTTTCTATTATAAAAATACTTGCTGGAATTTAAAAAAAAAAAAAAAAAATACTACTCATCAAAGGATATGAGAAAGAGGAGGATCGAAATTTTAAGGGAGAAAAAGAAATCGTGGCGAAAAGGAAAAAACGTGGCATCAAAATGTAGTTGCAGCAAACGTTCTAGGCAAAATCAGGTACAAGCCAAACACAATTTTGTATTAACAGAGAATGAATTAGATAGAAAGATGTGGGTACTTTTACATGGTGATGCGAAGGAAGTCGCTAAAGATGTTTGGGATTTGGGTAAAGACTATGGATTAATGCACAAAGGGGAGGAAGGTGAAATCATCCAAGAACTGGTGTTAGGCGTGAAGGGAGGAGAGGGAACTTCTCGCTAGAGATTCTCTTGGTGGATGTAGGAGTTAAAATCATATCCATGAAGTTAATAAGTTATAATATCAGGGGTTTAGGTGGATTGGCTAAGAAAAAAGAAATCCAACAATTAATTCAGAGCCAAAAGCCGGACGTAATTTGTATTCAGGAAACAAAAATGGAAACCATAGAAAGAAGCCAGTGCATGTGGATGTGGGGAAACTCATACTGCAATTTTGCTTTTAAACCATCACAAGGAAGATCAGGCGGACTTTTAACTATTTGGAACAGCAATATCTTAGTTGCTAGACAAGTAACGGTAAAAGACCACATCCTTTGGATTGAAGGGGAATGGGGGGAGGAGAAAAAAATTGTCAATATTGTAAACGTTTATGCACCTTGTGAAGCAAGTAGAAAGCGCATCCTATGGACAGAATTAAAAGCCTTAATCTCCGATAAAAGTGTCGCACGCTGGTGTTTGTTAGGAGATTTCAATGCTATAAGGACTGAAACAGAACGAAGAGGTTCAAGTATAGCTATTCGCAGAGATGAGATAGCAGATTTCAATAACTTTATCAGCGAGACAGAATTGAATGATCTTCCGTTACATGGCAGAAATTTCACTTGGTCCAGAATTGGTGGCGCCGCTATGAGCAGGATCGATAGATTTCTTATCTCTGAATCGTGGATCGTTGATTGGCCGTACTGCAAACAATGGTGCCTTGATAGAGGTTTGTCTGATCATTGCCCAATTATGCTTTGCGATTATAAGAAAAATTGGGGACCGAAACCATTTCGAATGCTAAGTTGTTGGAAAGACATAGAAGGATACCATAATTTCGTCAGAGAAAAGTGGAGAGATTTGAATGTCGAGGGATGGGGTATGTTCGTCTTAAAAGAAAAATTTAAGAGGATCAAGGAGAGCCTCAGAACGTGGCATAAAAATCATGCTCAAAATCTTGGAGAAAAAATCAAAGAAGCAAAGGAGGATCTGAAAAGGCTGGAAATCAAAGAAGAAACAGAAGGCTTGTCAGAGGAAGAGACTTCAACCAAGAGACAAAGATGGGAACAGATATTCAAATTATCAAATCTCAATTGCAGTATCCATTGGCAAAAATCTAGAGCAAGATGGCTAAAGGAAGGTGATGCAAACACTAGGTATTTTCATGGTTGTATAAACAAGAGAAGAAGAGAGAGTGAAATCCTAAGTTTAGAAAGCAACGACATCTTGTTGAGCGAGGTGGATGATATAAAACAAGAGATAGTCAGCCACTTTCAAAACCATTTCGCCGCTAGGAGTGTCAGACCATTGCCATATAATTTGAACTTCAAAAGAGTCAACAACTTGGAAAATGATGAGCTGGAAAGAATTCACAGAAAGCGAGATTCGCAGGGCTGTCTGGGATTGCGAAAGTTATAAAAGCCCAGGGCCAGACGGAGTGAATTTTGGTTTTGTAAAAGAATTCTGGGAAGACATCAAAAGTGATTTCATTCGCGTCTTAACAGAATTCCACTCTAATGGCAGGTTTGTTAGAGGTGCAAATTGTTCGTTTTTGGTGTTGATTCCGAAAAAAAAGAACCCTGTGAAAGTGTCAGATTTCAGACCTATTTCCTTAATTGGGTGCATTTACAAAGTCATATCCAAAGTACTAGCGAACAGATTGAAAAAGGTGATTGCTTCGGTGGTGTCAGAAACACAATCAGCTTTCATTTCTGGAAGACAAATATTGGATGGAATTCTTATTGCAAACGAAATCGCGGATGAGGCAAAAAGAAAGAAAAAAGAGGTAATGATGTTTAAGGTAGATTTTGAAAAAGCTTTCGACTCTGTTGATTGGAATTACCTTAATTTTGTCATGCAAAACATGGGGTTTCATGAGAAATGGAGGAACTGGATCAAAGAATGCTTACGAACAAATTCTATCTCAGTGTTGATCAATGGAAGTCCCTCAAAGGAATTTGAAATGGGTCGAGGTCTCCGTCAAGGAGATCCGTTATCTCCATTTCTCTTCTTGTTAGCAGCAGAAGGATTTAATTTATTGATGAAGAAATCTTTAGAGCTGGGGCATTTTACTGGATACAGGTTCGATGGAGAGGGCAATGAGTGTTTCTCTCACCTACAGTATGCCGACGACACTTTAATTATCGGTAGAAAAGGATGGGGTAACATTAGGAGTTTGAAGGCAAACCTCCTTCTTTTTGAACTTCTGTCGGGTCTTAAAGTTAATTTTCATAAAAGTTTGCTTATAGGGATTAATATCTCTCATGGTTGGTTAGAAGAGGCAGCCAACATATTAAATTGCAAAGTTGGAATGATCCCATTTATTTATCTTGGTTTACCGATTGGGGCTAACCCACGACGAATAGCGACATGGCATCCAGTTATCGATGCCGTGAGATCCAGATTATCGAGATGGAAGCACAACCAATTGTCAATCGGCGGTCGAGTGGTTATTATTAAATCAGTCTTGTCAGCCGTCCCAGTCTACTACCTCTCTTTCTTCAAGGCTCCGTCAGGTATCATTTCGAAACTCGAATCTTTGTTTAAACAGTTTCTATGGGGGGGTAGAGAGGAGGAGAGGAAAATAAATTGGGTTAATTGGGATAGGGTATGTAGACCTTTAGAAGGGGGGGTCTAGGCTTAAAAAATTTGAGAGTCTTTAATGATGCCCTTTTGGTTAAATGGGTCTGGAAAATAAGATGTGATAGAGGTGGTCTCTGGTACAAAGCCCTGTCTAATAGATACGGAGAGCGCAATAGGTCTGTTAGTAGTGGAGGACGAGAGCGATCTATTTGGTGGGCTGATTTGAATAATATAGACTTAGAGGTTGGAGAAACTGCTAATGAATACTCTGTTAGAGAAATCTATAAGAAGATCTTGGAGCCTAGAGCTAGCTTTCCCGATCTCCCATGGATGAAGATATGGCATATTTCAGTGCCGTCAAAGGTCGCTTGTCTAGTCTGGCAGCTTATTCAGAATAAAATAGCTACAAAAGATAACTTGTATAGGAGAGGAGTCATAGATCAAGGATCATTATCTTGCTGCAGTGTATATAAAAATATAACAATTAGGCAATTAAATATAAATATATTAACATAAACAATTAAATATAAACATATTATAAACAATTAAATATTTTTTAGACAAAAAACAACAAAATAATTGCAAACCCTAAAAAAGGCGAATTAGCCAAACCCTAAAAAGTTGTCAAACCTAAACCCTGCCAAAACCTAAAACCTATAGGAGCATAGTATTCACCATTTAAGTGTTCCCCAGCAGAGTCGCCAGCTGTAGCAACCTGCCTAAAAATTTATAACTTAGAGAGTCGCCACCTATTCTGAAGGGCGAATAGGAAACCCTACGCAGTATAGAGATCAGGGTAAGATACTATATTCAGGTCGAGGGAAGGTGTTAGGCACCCTCAACCCTTTCCTATTGGCTTTGAATCTAAGGGTCAAGTTTTATGGCTAAAAGTTAAGGTTTTACAGCTAAAGAATTGAATAAGGGGAAAATTGAGATTTTAGGGAAGGGGACTCGCCTTGTTGCCAAGTGCCTACGTATCTCCTTAGGGAGAATCAGAGTCAACGTAGTTCGGGCGCGGGTTGTACGCCCTTAAGGTTTGAAATTTGATTTGAAGGTTTGAAGGCTTTGAATAGCCTATCGTAGATAAAAATCTGTATTTTGAACTTGAAGTTTGAAAGATGTTTGAAAAGTGTTTTGAAGTTGTTTTAGATGTTCTGGGCGTACAACCCTGATTTGGCACAATTAACCGCAATGATCAATAGGTTCGATCACCATAGTCAAAAGATTAGGGGTTTTGTACCATTACCAATTCAAATCGATTGATTCGATTATCACTAATAATGAATTAATGTGTTTTTATTATTTTTATGAATTTTATTTTTGTATTGTTACCCCTCATAATCGATTAACATGATTACAAATAATAACAAATTGGAAATTGAAAAAAATGGGAAAAATAATCATCACAACTAATAAAATAGTTGCAACTATTTAACTGAATAGAAATTATTGATATTTTAATTAAATAATTATTTAGGAAAATCGATTATCGCCCATCACGATTAATGGATTTAATCGAAACGAATCAATAAATTAGAAATTTAACATTTTATGATATATTAACTTATTTATAAAAATAAATTATTATACAAATAAATATTAAATGTGATTAACCAAAATATTTAAATTAATTAAAATAAATAAACTAGTTAGAGATTTTGATTCAATATGGTTGGCTTGAGGGCTCATAATATGGGGATTGATTCTGGAGCGTGGGATATGGATTGTGGGAGATTTAATGGTCCATATCAGAAGGGCACACGCTATGATCTTGGACCGCACACGCACATGATCACTAATAGGCTTTGTTGTTAAAAAATAACATGGGAGCGAGGGATCAAACCCTCGTCCCTTCGTTTACTTACATTCGCTCCAGCCAGTTCAACCAAATGCGCGCTTTGATTAATATACACGTTCCATATATTAAATAAAAACAATACAACTAAATGGAAACCACGCGCGCGAAATTCAAACGAGCCAGTGGTGGATTGCCACGCAGTCATCTTCCCCATGGGACCTGTATATTTTCTGGAGATTTGCTACGAAACAGCTACGAGTTTGCCCGTAGCAAACGAATCTACCAAAATAACGAACAGCACCTAAACCAAAATAAATAAGGCGCGACCCTTTCCTTCTCTTCGTTTTCATCACACGAATCCAATTACACCATCATTTTAACCTAATTTTACCTTTAAAAGAAAACCCCAAATCGAACCCTAAAAGCTTAACTCGGCTATCAATGGTAGAACACGATTAGGTCATGCAATTTCAATCAAAATCATCCAGAAACGATCCCCACATGATAACAAAGCATAACACACAAACAATTTCACGCAAAAACACAAGGATTAGCCTAATCGATTCAAAGTTCAGTGCGACTTACCAGGGCCTATATGGAGGTATTCTGGGGTTGTTGTTGAAGCGTGATGATCCAGATACGTTCTAAATGCTCCAGGGAAGCTTTTGAAATCTTCAAATCCCTTGGAGAAGCCCTAAATCCTTGAAACCGAAATCCACTTTTCTTGGTAATTTTTGTGTTCTTGCAAGTTCTTCTGTGGCCAGAGTTGCATCCCCTATTCCATTGGCTTGTGTTTAGTACTTATAAAAGAACATAATTAGGTTAAAAAACAATGCCCAAGGTCCTTGAATCCAATCTTTCCAAGTTTGTGGAAATTGACTTTTTCTTTGAATATAATCTTTCTATTTTGGCCAAAACCTCACTTATTCTTTCTCAATCCAATTGTCACGAAAATTGCCATATATTTTGTCATTAATATTAATTGGAAATCACCAAAATATATTTTCCAACAAAATATTTGATTTTCTTTTAATTAACTTATTTTAAATCATTAAAAAATGAAATAAAATTATATATTAATTAAATAGAAAGTAAAATTTGTGGCATGGGGTTTGGGTAACTTGTGGATCGAGTTTGAGTTGTAAAACATGGGCCCATTTGTAAAATTTCTCAATTTGAAACTTCTTTTTTCACATTTGGTCCTCAAAAATCACCCGACTTTGATCGATCACATCTCACTCAATTTTTAAGCTATGAGGGAGTTCTAATACTTTTTGGAAACCTCAAGAGGTCCTCTACAAGCCACTTTGGAACATATTTTTCATTTGGGGCTTTTATCTTGATCATATCCTCTTTGACAAAAAACTGCTTTTGGAGGATGCCTGAAAATGACCTGTAATCTTTTGCACTGTATCTCTCAAATGAATCATTTCTAGCCCTGGCTTGTGAGAGACAAATTTGTAGATAATCCAATTTCCTTCAACATAGGCTTTGAGTGGGGAATTTTTGATGTTCCATGTGAAAGTTATGCCCAGTCAAAGTTGGGTTGACTTTCTCCTAAGAAACCCTAATTTGAACCTTTGTGTATTTATTCATCTCTGAGTTTCTATTAATGGAATCATGATCAATCTTTTATCAAATGATGGTTGTACTTCACATACTAGATGTTGACCAAAATTGGGAAGCTTTGACTATGCTCTGGTGATGGTTGACTTTTTAGGTCAAACCAGTTGACTATGGATCATCTTGGACTTTGGAGTGAGTGATCTTTGGGACTGAACCTTGAGCTTTGCATTATTGTGAATGGAATATGGGAGGGAAAATTTTGGGGTATGACAGCTGCCCCTGTTCAATCTTCTTGAACCTGAAGAGGTGGAAGACGATTGGACACTAAAATGCCCTGAAATTTGCTTGCATAGGAAAGGAGATTTGTGGGAGATGGGCTTATAGATGCCATCCATTCGCCTAGTAAGGTACTTGTCTAAAGCATATGCTTTTCAGCCCTGGATTATTTGATTGTATCTTGAGGAGAGAAGAAGTAACGTCTTACATAAGACTACCTGAAGAGGTTTCTGGGATGGATATGAAAATTTGTCTTCAAGAAGACCACCTGGCAAGGTTTTTTTTTGGAAATGACGATGCTTGTCTCAGAAAAGACTACCTGGAAAGGTCCTCAGAAAAAGAATGTCTTGAAGAAGACTACCTGAAGAGGTTTTTTGGAAAAAGAATGTCTTAAAGAAGACTACCTGAAGAAATCTTTAGAGAGGATTTGAAAGCGTTTTAAACAAAACTGCCTAGAAAGGTTCCTATAGAGGATGCGAGATATTTTAAACAAAACTGCCTAGAAAGGTCCCTATAAAGGATATGAAATGTTTTAAACAAAACTACCTATAAAGATTCCTATAAAGGATACGATACGTTTTAAACAAAACTATCTAGAAAGATTCCTATAGAGGGCGTGGAATGTTTTAAACAAAACTACCTAGAAAGGCTCCTATAAAGGATATGATACGTTTTAAACAAAACTACCTAGAAAGATTCCTATAAAGGGAGCAATATGTTTTAAACAAAACTACCTATAAAGGTTCCTATAAAGGATATGGCATGTTTTGAACAAAACTACCTATAAAGGTTCCTGTAAAGGACATGTAACGTTTTAAACAAAACTAACTAGAAAATGTTCCTATAAAGGACACGAAGGGTCTCAGAGAAGACTGCTTGGAAAGGTTGATATGATTGTCTTGGACAAGACTACCTGGAGAGGTAAGGAATTCTTTGATTGCTTCTGGATTGTCTTTGAAGAAAGACTTGGAGTGAGGTATTGGAATCGTATCTGTTAAGATTGAATCGTTGATACGATCGTATTTGCACTGTAATTGGATGATAACATCCTTCTGAATATGAAGTGACCTGAAAAGGCAGCGTTAGTTTTATGCAATGTCATGATGCATGTGTCATGTAATGAGATTCTCAAAATAAATGAGAATTATGCATGTATGCTTATCCCACCCTGCGGGGTGTAAATAGTACAAGCGTGGGAAGATCAATTATGCAACAATGCTCTTTGTATGATGCTAGTGTGACTCCCGAATATCAGAGATTTTGAGAGACGTGTTCCTTAATCTGAATGAAGGACCCTTAGAGAGAACTCGAGTTTCACCATGTCTTGCATTGTCCCAGCGTTTGAATTCTTGAAAGATATGCCCCTAGTCAATAGGGTTCTTGATTGTATGCCCCTGTTTTAGGAAAACCCTCTGGACGTGGCTTCCCCATTCAAGAGTCTTTATCAGGAATGATCGTCTTTGATTAGGCCAATTTGGAGGTCTCCTTGATGCTAAGTGTTGATTTGAATGTGAAGTAGATGCTTTTCAGAATGAATCATGCGTTTCGGTCGCGTCCGACGGACAGTGATTTGCTGAGTACTCAGAATGAGATGATGTCTTCTATAAGACTACCTGAAGAGGTCCTTGGAAAGAATGGGAAATTGTCTTAAACAAGACTGCGCTTTAAACAAAGCTCGAAGAGGTATGTTTGTGCAGAGGGTCAAAATATTCCTATAGAGGATAGAGACTGTTTTTGTGGCGTTTTAAACAAAACTTAGGAAAAGACATCTTGAAGAAGATTACCCTAGAAAGGATGGTGAATTGTCTTAGAGAAGACTCTGTACTTTAAACAAAGTTTGACAAGGTTCTTGAAAGCGTAAGAGAAGTTTGAATATGTCTTAAAAGACTAACTGGAAAAGGTTAAGAGATGTCTTACAGAAGACTACCTAGAAAAGGTTCTTGGAAAGGAATATGTCTTAGAGAAGACTATCTGCAAGGGTTTGAAAATAGAAAGGATAAGAAGGTGGGTCTTTAAAAGACTGTCTGAAAAAGGCTCCTAAAAAGGGTGAGAAGTATTTGAACATGTCTTAAAGAAGACTATATGAACAGGTTGAGAAGTATCCTATAAAGGTTCCTGGAAAGGATGTGAGACTGACATTGACACCATCTGATACTGAGTGACCTTTGCAACGTGCCCCCAGGTGATGGACTTGCCCCATGGGCTATTCAGCGTCCTTGAGAGATTCCAATGGATCTTGATTAGATTGCCCCATGCAAATGGGATAATGACGAGTTATGCCATGTGTACACATTAGCCATCCCAGTCATGAGTAAGGGATGTTTCTTCTTTTGACGAGTTTTTAAAGCTACTTCGTCAGTCAGTAGGATTTTTAGCCATTAGCCATGCCCCATGCAACTTCTCCCTGATGTTTAAACATCTGAAACTACATAGACAAGTGTACTTTGTAATGAAATTCATAAGATGCGGGTGCATATGTTTGTCTTGAAAGTTTAAAAACATTTTTTTTGAATAAAACGAAGTTTTTTTTTTGTAAGAAAGTGATATCAACTCAAAAGTTATAGTAGACCTTAAGGAGTCGGGATACCTTTGGTAACAGTATGCTTTCGAACTAACCATGCTTCAGTTAGGACTTTTAAGGGTTGTAACGTGGCCTGGTTCACGGTTTAAAGAAACAAAAGATAGAGGCTCAAAGTTTATTTGTACCCATCCCCATCTTCGTGATGTTCTCCAGTCCTATGCTCAGTTGACTATGTGTTTAGTCTCCAAAAGAAATTGGGAATTATGACGTTGACATTTATGATGGTTCAAAAAACAGAAGTTTATTTTGCAAAGGCAGTCATCCTCCTTTCTTGTAATATTTTCTTTTGTGAGGGTATGTAATGACCTCTTTTTGACTTTGTTATCCCTGACTTTTGCCTGAACTGTTCGTTTTAAAACTACAGTCAGCGGGATGCCCCAATTTTGCCTAAGTCTCCTTAATAGGTTTTGACTTAGCAGGCCCTTGTATTGCTTTCTTTTTCTTTGCGGACATTGACTGCCGGATTTAATGATGACGAGGAACCATCGGTGATTATGTTCAAAGGAACAACTTGGAATAATAAGTTAACTGAGCAACTACCCTACCCCGGGTTATGTATGAAGGGTTTTATTTTATATGAAGGAAAACTCCTACTTCTTTAGGCTCATAGGGGTTGACAAGGGATTAACATCCTTATATCTCCATTATTTGGGAATCGAAACAATGCCTGTACATCGTCAACACGGTCTGTTCGAAAGCGTAGTGTATGAAATTGTGGTATCGTTTTCGTCATTCTCCCTCAAAAGGTGTACGACTTTAACGAGAGTTGAATATCACAAAGAAATAAAACCAAGTAAAAACACAGTTTTAAATATAGTGAGAACACTAGGGATGAATCAAGACAAACGTGAGCAATGCATTAATGATTATTGTAAAGTACACAGCATATATCATAAGACTAATGTTTAAACAAACGGAAAGAAATTGCGAATGAAAACAAAACTAATGATCTAAGAAATCCTCTTTCTAGCCACCTATAGCTTTAGACTTGCTAGGATCTTCGAACTCAATGAGCCCTTCTTCAATCAAATCTTGGATCTTGTGCTTTAACGGCCCACAGTCCTCTGTATCATGGCCAGGACTGTCTGAATGATAAGCGCACCTAGCATGATGTTTGTACCCCGGAGCGGGGTTAGCTGGAGCTGAGTATGGAGGCAGCAGTGTTACCAGGTTCTGACTGAGCAGATGTTGCAGAGCTTGAGACAGCGGCATGTGCAATGGGGTAAACGATCGTTTTGGCTTGGACCTCCAGGGGCGTTGGCCACCCTGTTGTTTTTGCTGATCCTTTTGTTGTAGTGTTGGTGTCTGATTAACCAGGATCGCTCCAACAGTGCTGGGTTCCTTTTTTCCGTCATATGACTTCTTTGTGTGATAGGAACCTGAGGGTGCCCCTTGTATCTTCCCATTTTTGATTCCATCTTCAATCCTCTCACCAATGACTACCAAGTCCGAGAACCCTGAAGATATGCTTCCGACCATCTTGTCGTAGTATGGTCCTTGCAAGGTGCTCATAAATATGTCCACCAGTTCTTTTTCCATTAGGGGAGGTTGGACTCGAGAAGCCATCTCCCTCCACCTTTGAGCATACTCCTTGAATGATTCATCCTTCTTCTGCGACATGTTTTGTAATTGCATCCGATTGGGTGCCATGTCCAAGTTGTACTTGTACTGCTTCAAGAATGTGTTAGCCAGATCATTCCAGCTTCGGACAGAAGACTTCTCTAATTGCATGTACCAGTCAATAGACGCTCCGCTTAAGCTTTCTTGAAAGAAATGTATCATTAGCTTTTGATCGTGGGCGTAGGCAGCCATTTTCCGCACATACATGCGCAAGTGATTCCTCGGACATGTGAGTCCTTTGTATTTCTCGAAATCGGGAATCTTGAATTTGCGAGGGATAGTCAAGTCTGAGACCAAACTTATTTCGAAGGCATCCACATTGAAGGCATCGTATCCTTCTACCACTTTTAGTCTCTCTTCCAGCGCCTTGATTTGTTCACTATCCTTGGAGTCTTCCCTAGAGTCGGGATTAGACTGTTGCGTCTGAGGTGCTTGGTCTGTATTGTCCACCTCTTGCACTCCGTATTGTAGATCCAGGTAATCTTCGTCCTTAGGGACATTGTCAGCAGGAATGCGAACTGTGCGGGTTGTCCCTTTCGTTTGTAGAGTGGGGACAAATCCTTCTTGGGAGGCTTCTCCTTTCTCTTGGAATTGGATAGCTCTCCTAACAGAGCGGGCCTGAGGTCTGTCCTTAGCCGGGCCAAAGCCTGAAACAAATCTTAGCGGCGGGTTTTCGTCATCGGGGATCTCATCCTGAACCAGGGTATCCCTAGACTGAACCTCTTTTGCTTTTTCTTGTTTATCCAGGAGGGCCTTCATGAATTCTAGCATCTGAGTCATACCTCCTTTAACTTCTTCCATGCTAACCTTCAGTTGATCCACTTCCTCACGAAGAGCGGCTTGATTCTGCTCTAGCTGGTCCATTGATTTCTTTTGCTGAAATCTTGTTGGATAATATGGTCGGGATGTTAGGTTATCCTTCCCAATGGCCCCTTGTTCTGGAGATAGAAGAGAAATCTTCTCTTAATGCCATGAAAATGATGTGTATGCCATGCATGATATGCTTTGTTTGTATTGATGTCTTTACCCATATCTATGGATAAATTTTTTCTTTTTGGATAAGTGATGCAAGAATGCAGATGAGGAATGATGCATGAAAACACAAAGATGTAGCAACAGACAAACAGAACATAAATAAATCATATAAGGCAAAATACAAATCATATCATAATATTTCAAGAAATCCAGGTTCATAGGTTCGACGTAGCGGCTCTTGGGAGCCAACCTTTTTATAGGGGGGTTCTAGAAGGTCTCATGGGGTCGTTCGTAGCCTCCGAGACTTTTTTGTCTCTTCGGATTTTAGAACAACTCATTTTATCCATGAGGTTCGAATTTTTGGGGTAGGTTCCCGGAGAGATCAGCCAAGTATCCAGTCCTGCCCTCAACAAAGTCAAGCCTCGTTTTGGACATTTCCGAATACTCAACCCACTCCGAGTGGAGTTATCAATGAGACTCGTAGGAGATTCATACTCCCCTATTGATCTCAAAGTTAACTCCCACACTTAGGGTTTTAACATTACATAATGCCAGCAGTGTATATAAAAATATAACAATTAGGCAATTAAATATAAATATATTAACATAAACAATTAAATATAAACATATTATAAACAATTAAATATTTTTTAGACAAAAAACAACACAATAATTGCAAACCCTAAAAAAGGCGAATTAGCCAAACCCTAAAAAGTTGTCAAACCTAAACCCTGCCAAAACCTAAAACCTATAGGAGCATAGTATTCACCATTTAAGTGTTCCCCAGCAGAGTCGCCAGCTGTAGCAACCTGCCTAAAAATTTATAACTTAGAGAGTCGCCACCTATTCTGAAGGGCGAATAGGAAACCCTACGCAGTATAGAGATCAGGGTAAGATACTATATTCAGGTCGAGGGAAGGTGTTAGGCACCCTCAACCCTTTCCTATTGGCTTTGAATCTAAGGGTCAAGTTTTATGGCTAAAAGTTAAGGTTTTATAGCTAAAGAATTGAATAAGGGGAAAATTGAGATTTTAGGGAAGGGGACTCGCCTTGTTGCCAAGTGCCTACGTATCTCCTTAGGGAGAATCAGAGTCAACGTAGTTCGGGCGCGGGTTGTACGCCCTTAAGGTTTGAAATTTGATTTGAAGGTTTGAAGGCTTTGAATAGCCTATCGTAGATAAAAATCTGTATTTTGAACTTGAAGTTTGAAAGATGTTTGAAAAGTGTTTTGAAGTTGTTTTAGATGTTCTGGGCGTACAACCCTGATTTGGCACAATTAACTGCAATGATCAATAGGTTCGATCACCATAGTCAAAAGATTAGGGGTTTTGCACCATTACCAATTCAAATCGATTGATTCGATTATCACTAATAATGAATTAATGTGTTTTTATTATTTTTATGAATTTTATTTTTGTATTGTTACCCCTCATAATCGATTAACACGATTACAAATAATAACAAATTGGAAATTGAGAAAAATGGGAAAAATAATCATCACAACTAATAAAATAGTTGCAACTATTTAACTGAATAGAAATTATTGATATTTTAATTAAATAATTATTTAGGAAAATCGAATATCACCCATCACGATTAATGGATTTAATCGAAACGAATCAATAAATTAGAAATTTAACATTTTATGATATATTAACTTATTTATAAAAATAAATTATTATACAAATAAATATTAAATGTGATTAACCAAAATATTTAAATTAATTAAAATAAATAAACTAGTTAGAGATTTTGATTCAATATGGTTGGCTTGAGGGCTCATAATATGGGGATTGATTCTGGAGCGTGGGATATGGATTGTGGGAGATTTAATGGTCCATATCAGAAGGGCACACGCTATGATCTTGGACCGCACACGCACATGATCACTAATAGGCTTTGTTGTTAAAAAAGAACATGGGAGCGAGGGATCGAACCCTCGTCCCTTCGTTTACTTACATTCGCTCCAGCCAGTTCAACCAAATGCGCGCTTTGATTAATATACACGTTCCATATATTAAATAAAAACAATACAACTAAATGGAAACCACGCGCGCGAAATTCAAACGAGCCAGTGGTGGATTGCCACGCAGTCATCTTCCCCATGGGACCTGTATATTTTCTGGAGATTTTCTACGAAACAGCTACGAGTTTGCCCGTAGCAAACGAATCTACCAAAATAACGAACAGCACCTAAACCAAAATAAATAAGGCGCGACCCTTTCCTTCTCTTCGTTTTCATCACACGAATCCAATTACACCATCATTTTAACCTAATTTTACCTTTAAAAGAAAACCCCAAATCGAACCCTAAAAGCTTAACTCGACTATCAATGGTAGAACACGCTTAGGTCATGCAATTTCAATCAAAATCATCCAGAAACGATCCCCACATGATAACAAAGCATAACACACAAACAATTTCACGCAAAAACACAAGGATTAGCCTAATCGATTCAAAGTTCAGTGCGACTTACCAGGGCCTATATGGAGGTATTCTGGGGTTGTTGTTGAAGCGTGATGATCCAGATACGTTCTAAATGCTCCAGGGAAGCTTTTGAAATCTTCAAATCCCTTGGAGAAGCCCTAAATCCTTGAAACCGAAATCCACTTTTCTTGGTAATTTTTGTGCTCTTGCAAGTTCTTCTGTGGCCAGAGTTGCGTCCCCTATTCCATTGGCTTGTGTTTAGTACTTATAAAAGAACATAATTAGGTTAAAAAACAATGCCCAAGGTCCTTGAATCCAATCTTTCCAAGTTTGTGGAATTGACTTTTTCTTTGAATATAATCTTTCTATTTTGGCCAAAACCTCACTTATTCTTTCTCAATCCAATTGTCACGAAAATTTCCATATATTTTGTCATTAATATTAATTGGAAATCACCAAAATATATTTTCCAACAAAATATTTGATTTTCTTTTAATTAACTTATTTTAAATCATTAAAAAATGAAATAAAATTATATATTAATTAAATAGAAAGTAAAATTTGTGGCATGGGGTTTGGGTAACTTGTGGATCAAGTTTGAGTTGTAAAACATGGGCCCATTTGTAAAATTTCTCAATTTGAAACTTCTTTTTTCACATTTGGTCCTCAAAAATCACTCGACTTTGATCGATCACATCTCACTCAATTTTTAAGCTATGAGGGAGTTCTAATACTTTTTGGAAACCTCAAGAGGTCCTCTACAAGCAACTTTGGAACATATTTTTCATTTGGGGCTTTTATCTTGATCATATCCTCTTTGACAAAAAACTGCTTTTGGAGGATGCCTGAAAAGGACATGTAATCTTTTGCACTGTATCTCTCAAATGAATCATTTCTAGCCCTGGCTTGTGAGAGACAAATTTGTAGATAATCCAATTTCCTTCAACATAGGCTTTGAGTGGGGAATTTTTTATGTTCCATGTGAAAGTTATGCCCAGTCAAAGTTGGGTTGACTTTCTCCTAAGAAACCCTAATTTGAACCTTTGTGTATTTGTTCATCTCTGAGTTTCTATTAATGGAATCATGATCAATCTTTGATCAAATGATGGTTGTACTTCACATACTAGATGTTGACCAAAATTGGGAAGCTTTGACTATGCTCTGGTGATGGTTGACTTTTTAGGTCAAACCAGTTGACTATGGATCATCTTGGACTTTGGAGTGAGTGATCTTTGGGACTGAACCTTGAGCTTTGCATTATTGTGAATGGAATATGGGAGGGCAAATTTTGGGGTATGACACAGTGGGTGTGGGAGCGAGGAAACGGTCTCCCATCTATTTTTCGAATGTCCGTTTTTTGCAGGTATATGGTACTATGTTTCAAATTGGATGGGTATCTCAACAGCATTGCATAACGAGGGAATAGATCATCTTCATCAATTTGAAGGACTCATTGGTAGTGGAAGAGCATTCATCGAAAGGGTTAGGGTGATTTGGTTCGCTTGCATATGGTGCATTTGGAGGTCAAAAAACGAGAAGATATTCAGAAACAAGGATATCAATATGATCAATATGGTCGAAAATGTGAAACGATGGTCTTGGAATTGGTTGAAAATCAAATCAAGCAGCATACATCACAATTTTACCCTATGGTATCCAAATCCTAGAGTTGTTCTTGGCTGCCGCGATTAAACCGATATGGGCTCCCTTGAAGGAGGACTGTCTTGCAACCTGATCAGCAGTTTGCAGCAGCATTTAGTTTCATAATCAAAGCTCCCATTCTGGTGCGGTTTAGAGTATTGTACTGGGGGCTGATTCGAAAGTTGTTTCTGTTTTGAAAGCTGTGTGGAATTCTGGTGTTTCTAGTATTGGTAGTTTTTGAGTTAAAGAGTCATCTGTTTTTTGCAGCCCATTTTCCATCAGCTCAAGTGAGAGTTACGCTGAAGTGGGGTCATCTGATGTTTGATCTGGAGAGGTTGGAATGTTGTCGGCCTTCGGTAATTTTGGTGATAGCAGGCATATGGCAGCATTGGTGTTATTCTGCTAAATTTGAAACCATTTGGATGCTGTCTAATTTTGATGTCAGTAGGATAGGAGTATATTTTTCCTTGTTGTTTTGCTCTGTGGGTGGGTGGATAGTAGAATGTATTATTTTGCTGTTTCATTTGTGTATGTGCAGGGTGGGTAGGTTCAGCAAGTTCCAAAATAATACTGTATCTTGTAGCTGATGTTGGAATTCTCTTGGCATATCTTGTGCTGAGAGTTCTTTCTTTTCAATATAATTTTGCCTTTTCCAAAAAAAAAAAAAAACAAAATTATAGGGGCGCTACAAAGTCAAAATTAATAAAGGAATGTAATTTCTCATAAATAAAATATACAGTAGAATAAAATCAATTAATTCCCCTGAAATAAAATTAATTGATATATCTATAATTTTAGCAACTAAAGAGTTTGATTGAGGCATTGAAATTAAAATAATGATATAGAATTTTTTTTTATATTATTGATCTCAAAAGTAAGAGTGAAACATTACCTTAACTAGGCAAATAAGATAATGATCCCAAAATTAAGACTGAAGTCGAATCTTTAGCAACTCATGAAATTGTAAACTTTGAATTTTTAGTAGCCATGAATATTTGGTTTGAATTGTTAACTGTTGTTAATGAAATTAACAAAAGTTTGCAAAAAAAAAAAAAGACATGCGTATTGATGTGGCTATAGAACTAGTAAAAGGTTTGATCAAGTATTTGAAGAAATATAGAGAATCTGGATTTGTAAATGCTAAGGTTAGTGCTGAAAAGATTGAGAATGAAATGGAGATTGAATGTGTGTTTATTCAAGAATCTCAAATTAGTAGAAAACAACATTATGATGAAAATCCATCTTAACCCACACAACCGAATCTTGAGTCTGTTGAAGAGTCTTTTCGAAATCATTATTTCTTATATATTATAGATCAAACAATTGGCTCACTTGATAGAAGATTTTAACAGTATAGCATATATGAAAGTATTTTTGGATTCTTGTTTAATATTGAAAGGCTTAGATCGTTATCTTATAAGGGCTTAAAAGCATGTTGTAAACATCTTGAAACTTGTTTAAAACATGACGATTCTCTTGATCTTGATGGTGAAATTTTGTTTGAAGAATTGAAAGTTATTAGAGAAGTTTTAACAGTTGAATCAAAATCAAACTATATGATATTGAGTTTTTTAAAGATTTTTAATTGTTTTCTTAGTGCAGGCATAGATTATAGAGTAATATTGACTATTCCTATCAGTGTTGCATCTACTAAAATAAGTTTTTCTAAATTAAAATTATTATAATCTTATTTGAGATCAACTATGTTGCAAGATAGATTAAATAGTCTTGCGTTCATTTCAATTGAAAATAATATTTTGAAGAACCTTGATTATGAACAAACTATTAACAATTTTGCAACAAAAATGCTAAAAGGATGATATTTAAATAATTTTAAAAGTTTGGTCAATTTTTTTATATGAAAAAAGACGGGATCAAGAAGAAGAAGTCTCTTTATAGTGGTTTATGTTTTGATATAGTATAAACATTGATTTAAAGATTCATATTTCTATTATTTTTGCACAATATCAAATGAAAATGTGTTTTTTTATCCAATTATTTCATTTATCCTTATGTATTTATTGTTAAAAAAATTATAGGGGCACCACTATTTTGATTCGCCCAAGGCATCCAAATTCAAAGGACCGGCCCTGTTTACTAATAGTTAAATAATATATTATTAAAGCATGGTGAAAGTTGATAACAAAATACACAAAAGAATCTATCGGAAAAACGAGTGTCAAGTCAGCAAAACAACAAATGACAAAAAAACACCCAAAAAAAACAATCGGAAAAATGAGTGTCAGTCAGCAAAACAACAAATGACAAAAAAGCACAATAAAACTAAAAAGAAACAACTACATGCAGCCACAACAACTAACCCAACATACGAAAACAAAGAAAAAATGCTCCGCATCTACTCAAACAGCGAGACACCACCCAATCAAAACCAAGTTAAAGCTCACACAACAAAACCACCAAAAACATACCAAAATCTCAAGAAAACAACAATGATATGCTACTGAATCAGCCGCAAGATAAAGTTTTAAAGCGAAATCGTAGAAGGATAGAGAGTTTAACTACAAAACCATCAAAAGCATACCAAAATCTCAAGAAAACAACAATGATATGCTACTGAATCAGCCGCAAGATAAAGTTTTAAAGCGAAATCGTAGAAGGATAGAGAGTTTAACTACAAAACCATCAAAAGCATACCAAAATCTCAAGAAAACAACAATGATATGCTACTGAATCAGCCGCAAGATAAAGTTTTAAAGCGAAATCGTAGAAGGATAGAGAGTTTAACTACAAAACCATCAAAAGCATACCAAAATCTCAAGAAAACAACAATGATATGCTACTGAATCAGCCGCAAGATAAAGTTTTAAAGCGAAATCGTAGAAGGATAGAGAGTTTAACTACAAAACCATCAAAAGCATACCAAAATCTCAAGAAAACAACAATGATATGCTACTGAATCAGCCGCAAGATAAAGTTTTAAAGCGAAATCGTAGAAGGATAGAGAGTTTAACTACAAAACCATCAAAAGCATACCAAAATCTCAAGAAAATAACAATGATTCCTTATTGAATCAGCCACAATATAAAGTTCTAAAGTCAATTGATGAAGGATAGAGAGTTGAATTGGGCTTTGTGATGAAACCAACTTCACGCAAAAAAAAAAAAAAAACTTCTACCCTCCATCTCTTTCACATTTGATAACGAACCACTGAAAAACTTATATTTACAAACAAGCGAAAAACTTATTATTACAAACAAATTAGATAATCCACACCACAGTGTATCAAATTATAATATATTTACCCTTAATTTTAGCCTTAGGACTTAGAGAGAGGAAAAACTTAAAAACAAATCTAAAATTCTTTGGAAGAACCGATTGCACCCCTAACCACCTAAATATCCCATATCAAACACTAAAAACCAAACTACAAGTCAAGACCTCGTGAATTTAATTAAACAAATTGATATATCTCCATCACTAATACCCCAAAAAAATTGCATGTTATTACTAATAGTCACACAAAGGAATGATATTATTATGAATCAAGTAGCAAATACAATTTGTAGCGACAGTTGTACAAAAGAAGATCACAATATTGTTCTTACAAAATTTACAACGGATGAGATTAACAAACTATGTTACAATACTTCCAATACCAGTCAATCAGTGCAGTGATATACATGCTATGCTGCATATGAAAACTAACATTACCAAATTATCCTCAAATTTCTAAAGGCACACCTTAACAAGATAGTTTACAAAGGTGGATCTTTTCATCGAATCAATCTTCAAAAATAATTAAGTATCAAAGAAGAAAAGCAGGCTCACTGATGCTACCATTAAAATTAATCTTACAGCTATCAGGAAAATGGAAACCAGCCTCATCAAGGCCAGCCTTTGTAATATGTGGGCATGATCTCACATCCAAGTATTCCAGGTAACTGCATTTACTCGCGAGAATGCCCATACCAACCACGGTGATCTTCGGACAATTACTAGCTTTCAAAATCTTCAAACTCAAACCAGGTTCCTCGCTGCTTATATGATGAAAAGCAGTATCTGTCACCTCTTCACAGCAACCAATGTCCAGTGCCTCGAGGTTTCTGCATTGACTTAGAATACAGCTCAATGAAGAGTCAGAAATGTTGAGACACCAATCCATCCTCAAGTTTCTAAGGTTGTTTCTACGAGCAGTAGCCAGAAACTTTATTGCGTCGTTGGAGACATCCCGGCAACCACCAATGATCAAAGTCTCCAGATTATCACAGAATTTGGCCAATGATAATATAGTTTCATCCCCGATTTTGTAGCAATCTAACAATTTCAAAGTCTTAAGAGAAGAAGAACTAGCCCTACAAATACTGGTAACCCCAACATCACTGACATTACTGCATCTATTAATGTCTAAAAATTTGATCTTCCGGCAACCACTTGCAAGGTTTATCAGTCCATTGTCAGTGATACTTGTGCATCCTTGCAATCCCAACTCTTCTAAATTATGACAGTTTTTGGACAGTGCTTCTAGTATAGTATCCGTAACAAATCGGCACCCAGTAAGATGCAATATTCGCAAGTCACAACAGCCTTTGGCAATGGCGGACAATCCCTTATCAGTCAGCTTTCTGCAGTAGGATACATCCAATGATTGTAATAAGGAAAGACCGTCACCAATAGCTTTCATCCCAACATCCGTAATTCCTGCATATTAATATTAACACACATCAAAATGCCCCGTTAATCCCAATTTGAATTTGAATAATTAAAGCAATAATAAGAGTTAAATATAAATGGCAGCATGCAGTCCTCAATCATCACCTGTCACTCATATTAGATAACATGACAATCATACAACATGCTACCCACATAAATTTGACAACATTCTTAATTTAGTCCTCTCTCCATATTTACAAATGCAAACAAAGAGTAATGGGTTGCACTAGCGTTTTAAGGGACTCTATCCCAAAATACTAGTCCTCAAGTAGGAGAATCCCCTGGCTGATAAGCTTCATTTCTTAGGTGAAACTCTCAAATGTGGACTTATAATAACACACCACAACTTGAGAATCGATGCCATGCAGCTTTCACTCCACAACACTTCACTAGAAGACATTTCACTCAATTTTCTCATTGATATTCCATCCCTGTTCATAAACCCCTCGAATAGTCCCCTTCCGGAAAGTCAGACTATCAATGAAAGCATCAAGATTATGAGCATAAACCTAAAGGGAAAACTCATCCCAAAAATACTAGCCCATTAGTGGGGAAATACCTTGGCTAATAAGTGTATGTTTGGTTTAGCTTTTGGAAGAGCCAAAAACAATTCTAGAGGTGTAAAGTTGATTTTAGATTGATTTTGAAGTGTTTGGTTCTTCTAAAGTAGAATTGATTCTGCCTCCAAAATTTATTCTACTTGAAGCTAGAATTTGTAACTTTTGAGTTTAAATGTGACTTTTACAATGAAACTTACAATTCGACTCACTTCTAGATAAATTTATCCAAACATAAATCAATTTACTTTCCACTCACTTATAGCTAGAATCAATTTTACATAATCAATTCATTCAAAATCAATTATTTTCACCGCAGAACTAAACACACCCTAAGTTCACTTCTTAGGTGAGACTCCCCAATATGGACTCTTAACAAATAGACCCAATGAAGCAATTGCCTCAAGAAGCTAGTGAAATTCAAATCCCAATCCGAAACAATAAAACAATAAGATTTCAAATCCAACACAGTTATCAAATCAACAAACAAGCAAGAACAATAATAGAGAACACCTAAACCCCTAAAATGCACAATTACTCACAATCAGAGTTCAGAGAAATGAAAAAAAATGAAAAATGAAAACAGTTTATTCACCTTTACAGTTATGCAAATTGAGGATCCTCAAGCATCTAAAACCATTCGCAATAACAGCAAGATCCGAATCAGTAACCCCGGGATAAAACGAACGAGAAACAGACTGAGCAAGGTCCAATTCAACCAAGCGCGTGAACCTATCCGCCATTTTCCGTAGCAAATGAGGACCGGCGCGTGCGGCGAGTTTCTTCCTCTCGGTGCTCTGCAACCGAAGCCATCGCTTACATACCAAACCGAACGTTTCCTTGTCTTTGTCGTTATCGAATCTCGCCAGAATCGAACGAAGCTCGTCGTCCGTCAACGCTTCGTTTATGCATAACGCTGATACGCGATCTTCTGTTGTTGATTTGGAAGACATTGATGCAGAGTAAACCCTAATCCCGCGATTTGGGGTGGTTTTGGCGATTGGGATTACTGGCAAAACGACGCAGTTTTAGTTCAGAGATGTAATAAGCACTGAATGAATGATTCAGTGTTGGAGAAAGTGAATGATTGTCTACGGTGAAGTGTAAAGTACGCGAGTTGGAAATTTAGAGTTGAAGTTAATATTGCTCTTTCTTCGTCACACGTGTGCATTTGGTTAAGGTGTCATTTTATAATTTAAAAAATGCAAAAATTATATATTTTATTATAGATTTAAATTCTTTTTTTTATCTCTCTATTTTGTTTTATTTAAATTTTTAGCATATGTGTGATAAAAATAACCGCTAACTGATAAGTTACGTGATAGTTGATAGTTTATAGCTGATGACCGATGACTGATGATTGATAGTTTATAATTTATAGTTAATAGTTAGGACTTATAGCTATTGAAGAGTAATTCATATTTAGAAGATGAGCATCAGAAGTTATGATGTGGGCTGATCTTCTGATGGTTACTCAGAAGATAGTGTTGACCAGAAGTTCTACCTTCTGGGTCCGACTAGCTTAGCTATCTAGTTAGTAAGGGTACTTTAGTATTTGTTAGTTTTGTACTGTTTGTACCTTTAGACTTGTTCACTAAGTTTACTCTATTAGGGCTTATGTGGCAAGATTTTCTTTGTATAAATAGCCTTGTAGTAGCTATCATTTAAAAACAACACAAGTAGTAGAATATACAACTTTATTCTCTCACTCTCTTTGCGCCTTTATTCCTTTTGTTTATTCTCTTTGTTATCAGCTTTCATTCTCGTGCACCAACAATTGGTATCTAGAGCTCCGATTCCAAACACAGAGAAACACGAGTGAACGTGAGTTTGTGTGACTGTGTGATTGATTTTGTTTCCGGGAAACAAAGTTGTGTTGAATCACATTTTTCTTGGTTGTTTGTGGGTTGGGAAACATTGTGTGAGTGTGAGTGAAATCTATTTTTTCTGCACAAGTTTAAAGATGAGTGGAAGCAACTTGAATACCAAACTTCCAGTTCTTGATGGTAAAAACTGGAATAGATGGATGATTCAAATGCGTGTATTATTTGATGCTCAAGATGTTATAGATCTTGTCACTGAAGGATATGTTCCGGTTGCAGCGGATGCAACGGAAGAACAAAGAGAAGCGCAGAGAGAAACAAAGAAGAGAGATCAGAAGGTGTTGTTCTTCATCCATCAGTGTATGGATGTGAATGTGTTTGAGAAGATTGTTTATGGTATGACGTCAAAGGAGGCGTGGGATATACTGGTCAGGTGTTACGGTGGTGACGTATCAGTAAATAAGGTAAAGCTTCAATCCCTAAAAAAGCAATATGAGAATCTCAACATGAAGAACAATGAGAAAGTTTCTGAGTATATCTCTAGAGTGATTTTGATCACTAATGAGATGAAGGCTTGTGGAGAAACCCTTTCTGAACAAGTAATCATAGAGAAGTTATTGAGGTCACTTACTCCTCAATTTGATTATATTGTTGTATCTATTGAACATTCTAAAGATCTGGAAACCATGAGAATAGAAGAGTTGTAAAGCAGTTTAGAAGCACAAGAGTTGCGTCTGATTGAGAGAACTTCTAAGAGAGAAGTTGAGCAATCTCTGAAGGCTTCTTTTGTCAAGAAGGACCAAAAGCATAGACGTGGTGATATATTCCAGAAGGAAGCCTCAACTTCTGATGAGAAGAGATATCAGAAGGGAAAGGATAAGAAGAAAGTTCAATGTTACTGTTGCAAACAGTTTGGCCATTTTGCTAGAGACTGTTTGGCAAACAAAGGAAGGAAATCAGAAGAAGCAAACATAGCCAGAGATAATTTAGATGATGAACCTGTGCTATTGATGGCTTCAGAGTCTAACGGAAGATGTTTGTCAGTGTGGTGGTATATGGACACTGGGTGTTCAAATCACTTGACTGGAAACAAACAATGGCTGATAGATTTTGACTCTGAAAGGATGACAAAGATCAGATGTGCTGATGACAAGTACCTCTATGCAGAAGGTATGGGAAATGTCAAAGTCAAAGTGAAGAATGGAAAGACTGTTCTGATCAAGGATGTTTGGTATGTTCCTGGAATCAGAAGCAATCTGATGAGTGTAGGTCAGCTCATTGAGAAAGGTTTCTCAGTTGTTATGAATAACAATCTCTTGAAGTTGTATGATTCCAATCAAAAGTTGCTTATGCAATCTGAACAGGGAAGCAACAAAACATTCAAGGTGAATGTAGAAATAGCTCAAACAGAGTGTCTGAGTGCTGAAGGCTCAAAAGGTGATAGTAAGTTGTGGCACAAGAGGTTGGGGCACTTGAACTATAGAAGCCTGGGGTATCTAAGTTCTAAGAAGCTTGTACATGTCATTCCAAAGATTGTGAAGTCTGAGAAGTCATGTGAGGTATGCATGAAAGGCAAACAACCCAGATTGCCATTTCTATCAGAAGTTACTCCAAGAGCAAAGAATGCTCTTTGAATAGTGCACTCTGATGTGTGTGGACCATTTCCAGAACCTTCACTTGGAGGAAATAGGTATTTTGTGTCTTGATCCGCTGTCGCGCACGGATCAAAAATGAGTATTTTGAAAATATAGTGTAACGGTAACGACAACTCGGATATCGTTCTCACAAGGATTCTTGTTTCGTTACTAACTAATATAAATAAAATTGGGGGTTTATGGTTTTAGAATCAATTTATAAAACAGAGTAAAATAAGTGATTATCAAAATAAGCTAAACGGCTAATCCTACTTGTTCGGGTTCCGACTTATCATCGGTTATAATAACACCAATCCCTAAACGGCTTCGATCCTATTCGATTATGAGATTAATCAGACAAGCGCTTATCAAAATCATACGAGTTATGTTCCTGTTTACCGAATTAAGCAAACGGTTAAGAATATGACGAGTTAACGAATTAAGCAAACGATAACACGCAATTAAATTTAGGAACATGCATACAATCGAATTTAATCAATTCTATCCTATGAACAACAATCGAATTAAGCAAACAATTGTAATCAAATTAAGCAAATGATTTCATAGAAAAGAATTGAACAGAAATCGAATTTAAATTAGTATTAGAATAACCTCAAAGCAATGGAACCCATAAGCAGTAGGATTTGCCTTCGGGAATTAGTTCTTCATTCTAATCATGAAACCAAAAGTAAAATTTGTGGCAAAAAAAGGTTTCCTCTATTCTAGCGGCTGCCAACCCTTATAAAACAAAATAAGGTTTTCTTCTCTACTAACTCAAACTGGGTCAAAAACATAACCCAAGCCCATAAACTAATAATCCAAAACTAATTAAAACTAATGCTGCAGCTTCAAACGAAATTCTGGAAAATATACGCTCCGAATCTGACTTTGACTCCAACACGAAAGTTGTAGCTCTTTCTCTTAGCTTTCCGGCGATTATTAGAACGCCTCAATCGGGTTCACGGAGCTCCACTTATGATCATTTTAGTGCAGACTGCTAATGCTGAAAATTAAGTGCGAAAATCAAATAAAGGAAAAAATAAACTAAATTATAAAAACACATTAAAATAGAAAAATAACCAAGGTAAAGTAAAGAAATGCCTAAGTAAAAATATAGGAGAATGTGCATAAATATGCACTGATCATGTCTTTTGTGGATGAGTTCACAAGAATGACATGAATAACACTTATCAAGTTTAAGAATGAGGTGTTCACAGAATTCCAGAAGTTCAAGGTGAAGGATTAGAAGCAGAGTGGTCAGAAGATAAAGATTCTCATAATGGATGGTGGAGGTGAGTATAACTCTAAATAATTCCAGAATTTCTGTGATGATAATGGAATTGAGCATGAGGTTACTGCTCCTTATACTCCTCAACGCAATGGTCTGGCTGAACGAAGAAACCGTACTTTGCTTGATATGACGAGAAGTATGCTAAAAGAGAATAAGCTTCCTCACAATCTCTGGGGAGAAGTTGTTGCTACTGCAGCATATGTGCTCAATAGGTGTCCAACGAAGAGGCTGGAGGAAATTGTTCATTTAGAGAAGTGGACTAAAGAGAACCAAAATGTTAGTCATCTGAAGGTCTTTGGTTATGTGTGTTATAAACACGTTCCAGAAGCTAGAAGGAAGAAGCTGAGTGATAGGAGCAGAGTGATGTTATTGGTGGGGTACCACAGTACAGATGCATACAAGCTCTATTATACAGAAACTAACAAAGTTAAAGTCAGCAGAGACGTTATTGTGAAAGAATCAGAAGTTTGGGATTGGAGAGAGTCTCAACCAACTTCTGATGTAGAGACAACTTTTGAAGAAGAGATAGAGTCAGAAGATGAAGAATCTTTTGAAGATGAGTCAGATGGTGAATCTGATCCAGATTCTGATGATGATGCAGAGTCTGGTGGTAGTCATGATTTTGGAAGGGAAAACTTTCAAGATGTAGAGTCTGGAGGACAAGCTCTAGAGATGGTCATGAAGTTGGTGACTCTGGAGTAGGTGACTCTAAAGTAGCTCAAAGTCCACAAAAAGTCAGAACTATACCAAGAAGGTTTGCAGATTTTGACATGTTGCAGGACACAGAAGTTGACTCAGAGGAAGATATCATTCAGTGTGCCATGTTAGTAGACTCTGAACCAGTGGGTATTGAAGAAAAGCTCAAGAAGAAAGTCTGGTTGAATGCCATGAAAGAAGAACTTGAGGCTATAGAAAGAAACAAGACTTGGAAGCTGACAGAACTTCCAAAGAAGAAGAAATCCATCAGCGTCAGATGGGTTTTCAAGGTAAAGTTGAAGCCAGATGGATCAGTTGGTAAGCACAAAGCAAGGCTAGTGGCCAGAGGTTTTCTTCAGAAACCTGGACTAGATTACTTTGAGGTATTTGCTCCTGTAGCTATACATGAAACAATCAGACTGGTGATTGCGTTAGCTGCAAACAGAGGATGGTCCTTGATGCATCTGGATGTAAAGTCTGCATTTCTGAACGGTCCATTACAAGAAGAGGTATACGTGTCACAGCCCCCTTGGCTTTGTGAAAAAGAATCAGGAAGGGATGATGTACAAATTACACAAAGCTCTGTATGGATTAAAGCAAGCACCCAGAGCTTGGAATTTGAAAATTGATTCATTTTTCAAGAAGCAAGGGTTTCAGAAGTGTGAGATGGAATATGGAGTCTATATGCAACATTCAGGAAGCAATATGATTCGGTTGTGCCTTTATGTTGATGACATGTTGCTTACAGGGAGTTGTCCAGAAGATCTGATGAAGTTCAAAAAGGTGCTGATGAATGAGTTTGAGATAACAGACCTTGGGAAAATGTCATATTTTCTAGGGATGGAGATTCTGTACTCAGAAGATGGTATCATTCTGCATCAGCTAAAGTATGAGTTAGAACTTCTGAAGAAATTCAAGTTGGAGAATTGTAAAGATGCTGTTACACCGTCAGAAACGAATCAAAAGTTGGACTCTGACTCTGAAGGTGAAGATGTTGATGCTACGATCTTCAAACAGCTGGTTGGTTCTCTAAGGTATTTGTGTAATACTAGGCCTGATATATGCTATGCAGTTGGATTGGTTAGTAGCTTCATGAGTAAACCTAAGTGGTCCCATTACCAAGCTGATGTCAGAATCTTGAGGTATATCAAGGGAACTCTGAAGTTTGGCATATTGTTTACTTCGGGGAGAAAGGAAGAATCAGAGTTATTGATTTACTCTGACTCTGATTGGTGTGGAGACAGAGTTGATAGAAGGAATACCTCTGGATACTTGTTTATGTTTCTGGGAGGTCTTATTTCTTGGAGTTCCAAGAAGCAACCTATTGTTGCTCTATCAACCTGTGAAGCTGAGTACATCGCAGGCGTTGTAGCTGCATGTCAAGATGTGCGGCTTATAAACTTATTAGAAGATCTGAAGATTAGAGTGAAGAAGCCTCTGTAGCTGATGATTGATAACAAGTCTGCAATCAATCTTGCCAAGAATCATGTGTTACACGGAAGAAGCAAGCATATTGAGACTAAGTATCATTTCTTGAGAAGCCAAGTCCAGAATGGAACATCAGAGGTTGTGCATTGCAGCATCCAGAAGCAGCTGGCAGATGTTCTGACGAAGGCAATCAAGACGGATCAATTTCTGCTCTTAAGGAATGGAATTGGCGTTGTCAGCTTTGAATGAAGAATATGAATTAAGGGATGGTATTGAAGAGTAATTCATATTCAGAAGATGAGCATCAGAAGTTCTGATGTGAGCTGATCTTTTGATGGTTACTCAGAAGATAGTGTTGACCAGAAGTTCTACCTTCTGGGTCCTGCTAGCTTAGCTATCTAGTTAGTAAGGATACTTTAGTATTTGTTAGTTTTGTACTGTTTGTACCTTTAGACTTGTTCACTAAGTTTACTATATTATGGCTTATGTGGCAAGATTTTCTTTGTATAAATAGCCTTGTAGTAGCTATCATTTAAAAACCACACAAGTAGTAGAATATACAACTTTATTCTCTCATTCTCTTTGCGCCTTTATTCCTTTTGTTTATTCTCTTTGTTATCATCTTTCATTCTTGTGCACCAACAATAGCGGATAAACTAATTGGAGTGTTAGTTAAAATCAGCGGTTCAACTAACTTATAAATGTAAATTGACATAAAATATATTTAATACATAACTATTTTATTTTAAATTATAATAAATTATAAAAGATAAAAATAGATTTTTGTTAAAATAATAAAGATAAAATAGAAAGAAAAAATGATAAAGTATAAGTTATAAACTAAAACGCTATTTGAAATAATGTATGGAAAATAAACTATAAGCTAGTAAAATAAGTTATAAATTCGTGATGAAAAGACAATTATCAAACGGATCTAAATTGTCATATAAATTTATTAATTATAAACTATAAGCTCAAAATTGTGTCTTACCGAACAGAGGCTAAATACCTTTTTAAGTTTTTTTCAGCTTTTTTATCCCCCTATTAAACTTTAATTGATTTTTTTCCTCCTCATTTTAGACGATCTTGTAATTGAGAAACTGATGTGGCAGCCATTTATTTGAATTAAAAATTTTAAAAAACATTTATTTTAATTTTGAAATAGTATTATAATTTTGAAATAGTATTGTAATAATATAAATATTAAAATTTATTTAAAAACAAAAAATCAATCCAGTTGCCCTAATTTCGCAGCAGTAGCTCGCCCTTCACTTTCGTGTTACCACCTATGCGGTCTCACCTTTTAAAGTTCACGACGAATTTCCCCATTATTAAATCCAACCATTTTTCTTCGTTCTCAAATCCCACCATTAGTGCCTCAAATGCAACCATTTTTCTCAAATAATCATGTCCCAATTTTCCCAAGGAAGTTGCCGCAACAAATATATGTTCATCTTTGGCGAATGTAGATGTGGTTTGGATGCACCGTTGATGACATCATGGACCGATGCTAACCCAAGACGTCGTTTCTATGGGTGTGGAATGTATAAGGTGTTAAAGCTTTGTAACCCATCTATTTCAAATTTCCTTCTGTTTGATTTGAAAGTCACATTTCTTCTGTATTCTTTGTAGATTCAGGGACACAAAATGTACAATCATTTTGTTTGGTACGATGAAGAGATGACTCAAAGAGCAAAAAAGTTGATTTCTTTGTTGAATGAAAGGTTAAGTCTAGAGAAAAATAAAGTCAATGAATTTAAGCTCAAAAAGGATGAATTGATGATGAATATGAAGTTTGTGAAAATGCACTTGAAGTTTACAATTGGGATGAGAATTGTGTTGTTAACGGGACTAGTTGTAACATGTGTAATGAAGTAGGAATTATCATTGTGATATAGATTTTGAAACAACCATGTTGTGCTGTTGTTGTTTAGTTGCTTATGTTTTTGAAACATCCTTGATGTAAACAATGTAACCATAAATTATCAATGAAAAAAATTTGTTCCAAATTTGTGTCAACTATTATATGCCATGTCAGTACTGGTTCAATGTTGTTTCATGACAATGAATATAAGCAGAGCATATAAATGTTTCATGATAGTATATGCCATGTCAAGCCATTACAAGATGTGTAATGTGATACTAGTTACATTAATAAATTTCTATGGCACTGTTAAATTCTAAAGTCATTGTTACATTGCTAGATTGTTAAATTTCTATGGTACTGTTACATTGTCAAGCCATTATTTGTTTGATAAGCCATGTTAAATTCCACTAGCAGTGTGCTCTATGGAAAAATTTAAGCCACGTTAAATTTCTAGGCCATTACAGGCCATGGCAAAATACAATTCATGTTAAATTTCTAGGCCATTACAGGCCATGGAAAAATACAAGCCATGTCAAATTTCTAGGCCATGACACTAAATATAAACCATTCATGGCAGTAAAATATAAGCCATTCATGACAATAAAATATAAACCATTCGTGATTGTAAAATATAAGCATTGCGGACTATTTTTAAAATAACACATTGCAATAACAGTTTCCATTACAAGGCATTTTGGCATATGCCATTACATCAAAGTATCATTGTCATATCGTCAAAATAACATCAAACTACCTAGGGCATTACAGTTGCCATACTATTGTCATATCATCAAAATAACATCAAACTACCTAAGGCATTACAGTTGTCATACTATTATCATAAGTTAAACTATTGTTGAGATGGTTGGGTAGGGGGGGTGCTCGTGATGAACTTCCAATTTCTATTACATTTGTCTCCTTCTTTCCACCATTTTTCTTCTTGTTATTTCCATCTTTGGGATGGCCTTGTGAGCAGCCTTCTTTCCCTTACAACTTCTCTTATTGTAACTCATTGTTCCATACTTATGGCATGAGGGTTTTTAGTCTCATCATTGACTTTGTTTTGCATCTTTTTGAGACGACCAATTTCCCTTCTCATCACTGGTGGGTTGGTTGTTACTTGGTCATCAAGAGGCTACAATTGCGGCCCATTAGTAGGAAAGATTATGTGTGAGTATTTCTTCTTGAAAGTAGTCTTCCTGCACAAATAATGTTAATAATCAATACATGTGTTATGCATATGATGACAAGAAAAATTAAGACACAAATGATGTAAATGTATTAGTGATGTCACAAACCTATAATATTTGGAGACATATTCTTCTTGTTGTTTATTGTTATACCATATGCAAGATATGGTATGACCACATGGAATTCCAGTTAAATCTCATTTCCTACATGCACATGTCTCTTGTTTAAGATTGATAACATATGTTTTGTTTCCATTTGTCACACCATATATGGCCAAATCATCATCGCCATGCCACGTAGGTGTCCAATTTTCAGCAACTTTCTTGTCCTTTTCAATCACTAATTGTATTCTAGAGCAAATGCCACTATTATACTTACTTAATGCATCCTTCTGACTAGTAATCCTCTTAGTCAAATATGCTTAATCCCTTCTAACATAGTGATGATTGGTTTATCTATATATTCTAGAATTGCCCTATTAAAAGCCTCACACATGTTATTTACCTGTAGGTCACATTTATAATAAGTCTTAAACTGTGAGCTCCTCTAGTATTGTGTAGGGATATCCTTCATTCCCTTCCAAGAAACTTAATTCAAGTTTTTCATCCTTAGCATTATAGTATTATTAATAGTGATAAGTTATAAACTATATAGTAGAAATAAAAATCATCAAAATAAATGGGGTGTTGCGAGAATCGAACTCACGACCTCTCGCACCCGAAGCGAGAATCATACCACTAGACCAAACACCCATACTTTTTCATAATAGATTTAAAAATATCTAACCTAAAAAACATTTAACACAAAATATTTTTAATATATAAATAGTCACTTTAATTAGTATGGTAAGTCGGTAATGAAGGTGATTCTCAACTCTAAACTCGGTTGGCATAATGTTGGTGAGATTTCCAAAATATTTATTTGTTGAATTATCATGATTAAATTCATTTAATGGAATCAATAAACCATATTTGGTTGTATTGGTATAGTGGTTTTTGACTTATGAAAAAAATTTAGAATTATTTATTCCTTTAACTAGATAAATTTCAAAAATAATAGCCAAACAATGTGCTTGCTGGATTCTAACAGGCGACCATGGCCTCAAGGGGTGTATGAGTTTCAATAGAGTACTACTAAAACATTGCAACATTTGGTTATGTGTTTGAACACCAAAATAGATAACAGTTACAAATGACCAGTAAAATTAAAAGGTTGTTTCCCTTCACCAAGTGGCATGAATTTCTCAATAAATAGAGATAATTTTTGGACTTAAAGATATACGAAAACAATGTATTTTAAGAGCAAAAAATTATACTCCCTCCGGTCTCAATTATAAGCAAACATTTAATTTTTAGATTCATTCAACAATCAATGTATTTAGTCTAATAATAGACTAAATACATTGATTGTTGAATGAATCTAAAAATTAAATTTTTGCTTATAAATGAGACCAGAGGGAGTATCTAATTAATTTCTTTATTTTTCTAGTGCACGAGAATACATGAGAAAACTTTATTCGGTTAAATATCGTTGATCGATATGCTTAATGTGAATGTGCGATTTATGTTAAGGTTTCCAAAGTATCCTGAAGGGGATTCACCAATTAACTCATTTGCATCTAATTTTCCTAAATTGATAGGGGAGAATTGAACCTAAAGTTTAGTGTAAACACACTCTTTGAAATTTATTTTGTGCAACTTTCATCGTACCGTTTTCGTCTTCTTCTTGTCCATGTTTTGCAGCGGACCCCAACACAATATCTAACATATAACATGTCAATAAATGATACTTCACTTTTTCTTCTTGGAGTTGAATTCGTATACTAATTTCCATGACAATGATGATATGAGTCATGATAATTAAATGTAATTGGTTAGGGTAAACAAATTTGTGGGTATAATATTAGAAATCTGATGTCTGAATCAATTATCATCGAATTTCGTTTGGTTTAGTCTTTGCCCGAGCTCAAAAATTCTCAACTCAAACATTATAGTTTAGTTTGAATTTGTCCAAATCACTAAATGAGTATACTTCAAACTCAAACAAAACAAAACTTTAATGTTCATGAATCAATGATAAATATGTACTGTGGTACAGAAGTAGAGATTTCATTATAACATTAATATTTTTATACATATTCCATTCTAAAGGAATAATAATAATAATAATAATAATAGAGTATTTGATGATTATTTTTTAAAAGATGAATGCAAAATAGGGTATATATCAAGATATGATGGATTGTAATTTAATTTTAGCATAGTCATTGAAATAATTTTTCTTTAAATTTTAAGGGAGTTGCTATTTTCATCCTTAAGCGTGTTTCCCCACCATCGTGAAAAGTCACGATTGTCTTCAGGATCTGGAGATGCATATTCGGACGCACCTTTGTAAGCCATTTCTCAGATCAAATTGATAAGGCACTTAATTATGATCAAAATTGTATCCGTATATGCATCTTCGTATGCATAAAAGGTACGTCCGAATATGCATCTCCATAAATACTATTTAATAAACAATTAGTGGATGGTTTGGAGATGTATATTCAGACACTTTTGTTTCATACCCTCGCGTATAGACCCTTTCCTTTCCTCCTTCTTCATTTTCTAAAAACTTCTCAAAACAAAATATTCGAGCCCTCAAGCATTCAAACTTCTCATCCATTTATTCAAGTTTCTACCATTTGAGCTTTTTCTCCTCCTTTCCAACAACTCATACATTCAAGCTTCTATTTCTTATGAATTTGATTCGGTAAATTTTTCAAAATTCTATCTCTTTTTATATTTTGATTTGTATTTAGTGGTTTAAACTACATTAGTTGTTTTAGGTACATTATATAGCAGTGTAAACAAAATTGGTAGCCTACAACAACAACATGCATTGACATATTTTTGGAGGGTTAGGGAAGCAATGACGTTTCTGCCATAGTTGAGAATCACAACTTTCTTCGGAGATGCATCTTTGTATTTTCTCTGAATTATTTTTAGAGATGCATTTTCAAATTTGACTTTGACTGAAATTTGTTTTTTTTTTTGGATTTTGTGGATTTTTTTCATGACATGTTATTTTTCTCCATGTTTGTTAGTAACACATGTGCAATGGTTGGAAATAACACTAGTAGAATTACGCTCGGTCATGTGTCCCAAACCGCGTCGATACAATGTGAAAGGCTGCAGTCAGGACCACGAGGTCACAAGTTGATGATAACTCGTTGGATGGTTTGCAACACCGAGGTTCTAAACCATTTGATTATACTTCTCATAGCTGCCTCTCTCAGGCATCTAATTCACAGGGCCACGAGTCCTCAGATGATGCAGCACAACATGAAGTCCCCAAAACCCCTGAAGCCTAGGAGAAAGCCATTGTCGATGGCCCTTTATAGAGTCATACAGGAGGCCCATTTGTCACTTCTTTATTTCATGTCTATGCAGAATATGCTTCTAGGAATGATTGGAAATTAGAGGTATATTTATTTTCTTTTGCAATACATATTATTTTCAACTAATAAAATCATTGCTAATGGTGATATTTTATTTTTATAGGAGCGTACGAGTTTAAAATCGGTAAACCATGACATGGAGATACTAGAGTTGAAACAACACACTGTTGATTGGGTTGTTGATGTTATCCACTATTCAGATCTTGTCGATTTATGTTCTGCTGCATACATGACCATAAACCACGATATACATACGAATTTTTCAGAGAGGTGGCATTCAAAGACGTCATTTTTCCACCTGCCTATAGATAGGATGACCATCACCTTGGATGACATCTTCTTATAAGGATATGATTATTAGGCAACGGAAAGATCGATCGAGAGGAGGCCGTTGAAATGATGGTCACCCATTTAGCGGTTGACCCAGCTAAGGCCTCAAAGGAGGCAACTGACACACGAGGTACTCATGCAAGATTTAGTTTTTTGGAAAAGCTTTATAAAGAATATTTGTAGTGGCCCATGGATGTCGAAGGTGATGATGTGTAGGTTGAGTACCACCGGCAGTGTGCATTGAGGTATTACCTCTTGTTCCTGGTTGGCATGTTCATGTTTGTGGAAAAAAGTGCAACATATATCTAAGTGATCTACCTTAAGTACTTTATCGACTTAACAACGATTTATGAGTACAATTAGGGGGCGCCTATTTGGTATACATGTACTCAAAACTAGGCGATGGTTGTTTGTGAAAGACAAAGCAGATGACAGGGAGTTGCACGTTACTTACGATAATTTACGGTTACTAATATTTTCATAATTCGTTTGTTACACCTATTATTAATATTGTATATGAACTATTTTCAGGGATGAATCATCTCCCATCTCCCTCGTATCACCGGGTGGAAAATTTTGTTTTCCCACAATGAGGATTGACCACATGCTGCTTCATTTACCCCGTACAAGGGAAATAATACAGTCGAGCCATTCAAAGTGTATCTTGATTATCATGTGCCAAATGATGTTTTCTTCTGCTCATACAAGGGTCACCGCGAGACACGTTTGTTGGAATTCATCGCCTGATACTCCAGATGGCTAGTGTAATACATGTGGGCGACGGGGTGGGGAGTGGTTGATGGTGTAACACCCCTTTTCTAACCCCAAATAATTACAAATATTACACAAAGTATAATATGCATACAATAAAAGGGTGTCACATGTTATTTTCATCACGAATGAAAACCTAGAACAACCATACAAACATGCACCTGATCATTTATAACACAATTGAACTTATTGGTTTCATAAATAATGCATATCGCATGCAGAAGAATTATAACTCAAAACATTTCAATGAACATATTCCATACTATATTCATCTACCAATCTCAAACAACATTCAATTATGCTAAACTAAATCAAAATCTAGGCAACATAGCCTTTAGCAACATATCCAAATATCATATCAAATTTGAAAGGATAACTACATCCAAATAATCCAAAACATGAGTTCAAAAAGACCCTCCCAAGTGTTACATGACCAGAGCATTTGACTCTCTACCTAATCAAAGACAAAACCAATGCTCCTCAGCTATATCCTCGGACAAGCTACTACTTGTCGGGACCTGCACGATATCACGATGAACATCATTCAAACAAAAGGGTGAGAATTCAAACTATTATAGATAAACATAATAATGAGAAATGCAAAACACAACAAGAGTACATTTCACAAATTCATCACTCTTCTCAAAACATGCTTTCATTTACCATATATCAAGGTTAATATATTTAGCTCAATCAACAAGGTTCCATTATTCAAGTAATCATATCCAATTACCAAAATCATCCATTGTAATCCAATAATGAAATACACTAAAGTTTACAATATCAATTCACAAACAATCCACATATATGCATATCCACCAATAATCATTCCACACAATTATATCACATAATCACACACAACACAATTCACACCGACACGTACGACCCAAGTGTGACTTTGTGCGATATGCATGTGGATCCCTCTGTTATCCTTTTCGGAAAAACCGATTGTCATTTTCTACAAAATAGATAACCACCTCAAAGCCCCATACTAGTTAAGCTTTCAAACCTCATTCGGCGTTAGGTTAAGGACAAGCAAATAATCTTCACGAGATTACCTGACATTGCCACTTTCAAAGACTCATACTTGTGTAAGTGTGTAACAAAACAAGACTCATGCATTTAAGATGATCTCTACCTCTTAAACTACACAATCACATCTTTCCAACATTCCACAACATACACAACATGACTCCAAACCAATCATCAAAGCATCAATTAGCACTTAACAATTCAATCTCACATATCATGGTTATCATATCACATAATACATCCATGAATATTAGTCACAATTACTTCATCCATAACACACATACATAATTACATGTTATCCACATTTTTAACATCATAATTAAACCATTAAATGCCATCAATTCTATCCTATCACATAGATAATAACATTGGCTTCCAAACGCTCCAAACGGCGCATAAAAAGGAGTTACGGATAAAAAGATATAACATTTAGAAGTTTCATAAAATTTACACAACAAAGTTCACTCAGCGGCCCTCTAGCGCACAAACTAGAACTAAAAACAGAAAGTTACATTTCCAAAATCTCTCTTAGCGGACTCGCGAATTTTAAAAATTGCTCCCAGGCTTCGTTTAGCGGCCAGAGCTCACTTAGCGGGCACGCGATTATGCAGAAAAATTGCAGAGAACTCGGTTCTGCGAAATGGCACTTCCACACCTTAAAATCACTTTCATACAATGAGAAATAGCATTTACAACCAGTATTTAGCATCTATGATCAACGATCTATACTAAAAACATGTTTAATAGCACAAATCTCATGAATCTAGCATAAACCCTAACATTTTCAAATCATGAAATTGAAAGATGAAGAGATTATACACAAATAAAACATATCATTACTCAATCATATACACCTATATTAATTTGGATTCTAACCCTTACCTCAAGTCAATCTCCTCCTCTCTTCAAGAATCTCACAATCCTCTTTTGTTTCTCTTCTTTCTCTCCTCTCCTCTAGCCTCTTTTATCTTCTTTCTATCTTTCTCTCTTTTTCTTGTAATTAGGTTTTCTCTCACAAATCTCTACTCACTCTATTTTGTGATATTGGGCTTAACCCACCCAACTACTCTTTCTAATTAATAAGGCCCATTAGCTAAAATCTCATAATATTACTAATAATCCAATTTATCAACTTAGCACAAAACTCAAATTAAATAAATATCATACCAAATATTTAAATAACATGAACAATTAGTAAAATATCAAATAACACTAATTAAATAAAATAGCTAATAAAATCGGGATGTTACAACTCTCCCCCACTTAAAAGATTTTCGTCCTCGAAAATTACCTCAAACGAACACTCCGGATACGATTCCTTCATCTTATCCTCGAGTTCCCAAGTAATATTGCCATCAGCTACTCCTCCCCAAATCACTTTCACTAAAGCAATTTCCTTACCACGAAGTATCTTCACTTCTCGATCCTCAATTCGCATAGGAGATGTATCAACCGTCAAGTTATCCTTTACTTGAACATCATCTAATTGAACAACATGCGATGAATCCGTAATGTACCTCCTCAATTGAGACACATGGAATACATCATGAAGATTAGAAAGCGACAGTGGCAATGAAATCCGATAAGACACTTCACCTATCCTCTCGGAAATCTGACAAGGACCAATAAAATGCAGCGTTAACTTACGCGATTTCAAAGCCCTACCAACACCCGTTACCGGCGTAACTCGAAGAAACACATGTTCATCCTTCTCAAATTCAAGTGCCTTCCTCCTCTTATCACGGTAACTTTTTTGACGACTCTGAGAAGCCTTCATCTTCTCTTGAATCATCTTAATCTTATCCGTAGTCTGTTGAGAAGAATTAATATAAGAACTTTACCTATAATGAGAGTTGAGAACTTTTAATAATAATCATAAGATTTAAATTAATGACTCAGATTTGCTTCAGATTTTAAAATATTTATTTAATATTTAGGTGAACAAGATATTTAATATATATATATATATATATATATATATATATATATATATATATATATATATATATATATATATATATATATATATATATATATATATATATATATATATATATACAGAGAGAGAGAGAGAGATGGGGGATCAAATTACACCTGAAGAGTTACACTCGCGTGTAACTTCATTTCGAATAAATATTTTTTAAAATCAATCGTTGGATTGAAATATAATATCATATATATCATGCCTATAAAGTTTAAGATTAATCTATAATGATTTACTAAACCATCAAGATATCCAAAGATTAACATTAAAATGAACTTTCATATAACGTTGATTTTGATGTAACTCAATAACATAGTTAATCATTATAGATAAATCTCAAATTTTATAGGTATGATCTATATGATATTATGTTTCAATCCAATGATTAATTTAAATAAATATTTATTTAAAATAATGTCACTCGTGGGGTAACTCTTCGGGTTTTGATACCAGAGCAGTTAGGGCGTTAATGATAATACTAATATTAACAAAAAATTGAATAAAGGTGAACATAAAGGTAGAGATAGTGTAAAATATAAAGATCATATCAGAGATAATGATATATATATAATTAATAATAGATGTGGAAGAAGTGTTGAAAATATTGAAAGACATGATTTTATTTATGCAAAATACTTACAAAGGATGGCAAATCAAGCATTCCAAGTTCTGAGACTGAAAACTCGAATGCCTATTACAACATACAAATGATCCTTTTATAGGCAAGGATTCACACAGACTTGAAACTATTATAAACTTGAGCATAAAATTTTAAAACAGATAATGATCCACATGGCCTGAATAATTCAAATAAAACAAAAAACTTTAATAGAGTAGAGATAATAATTCAAAAGTGAGTCTGAATGGGAGATAATGGAGGCCAACAAGGGGGGCCGAAGTTGTCCTTTTGCTTTTATCTTCAATATAATTGATCTTATCTTCAAGTAATGCTGACAAGAGTAATCTCCATAATCTTATCTGGAACTTATCTTCGAAATAATTGAATGTTTTATGGAATTCGAATTATCAAAGGCCTATAATTTCATATTAGTCATCTTCACTAACATTTTTAGAAGTGCTAGAAGCACTATCACTCAGATAATACAGTCATAGCCTCGAAGCAGCAGATAAAGAGGCAAGTAATTTTGATCGATCTAACAAGAAATATGTATCTTCTGGAGAGATGGCCTTTTCTTTACAAAGACCGGGATGAGACTTGAACCAAGTATCTAATCTTGATGGAGAAAGCAATTATGGGGTAAATTTTGACCATTATTTAATAGAAAATTTCTTTACTAATTGAGTGGAAGAGGACCCTTCCCATAATGGTTAAGTAGAAAAGGTCCATGATGAAATCCACGTAATTCAAAAACAACACAGAAACATAATAAAGACTTATAATGAGAACAAATAGTTTTTTTATAATATTGTTGAAGGCCTTAGAGGCATAATTAGAAAATATTTCTAAAATTGGCGCAACAATTTGGAACCACTGAATATACCAATTAGTGAAGCTTAATGCAATATCTTTGTTAAACCATATAAACCAAGTGGGGTTAAAAGGTTCAACAGACAAAAAATTAAACCAAGCATCCATGTAATCAAAGTAAGAAGAGTACTGTGAATTAAAAGTTCTAGAAAAAGATTTTAATTCTAATGGAGGTTGTTTCCAATCAGAAGGAGATAAAACCTTATTAATTTTGAATTTAGAGAACTTAATTTTAGATTTATCAACCTGGTATGTCTGATGGGTAAAAGTAATAGACTCAAAATCAACCTTATTAATTTTTGTTTTATTTGAATTATTCAAGCCATGTGGGCCATTATCTGTTGTAAAATTTTATGCTTAAATTTATAATAGTTTCAAGTCCGTGTGAATCATTGCCTATAAAAGGATCATTTATGTGTTGTAATACACATTCGAGTTTTCAGTCTCAGAACTTGGAATGCTTGATTTGTCATCCTTTGTAAGTATTTTGTATAAATAAAATCATATCTTTCAATATTTTCAACACTTCTTCCGCATCTAATATTAATTTTATATATATCCTTATCGTTGATATTATCTTTATGTTTTACACTATCTAATATTAATTTTATATATATCCTTATCGTTGATATTATCTTTATGTTTTACACTATCTTTACTTTTACGTTCACCTTTATTCAATTTTTTTGTTTAATATATATAGAGGAGAGATATATTTACTCCAAGAATAAGTTATTATAACTTACTCCACATCTTGACCATTTATTCTTTTCAATCTAATGGTTAAAAATAATAAGTAATCAAATGTGGAGAGAGAAAATTATTCCTTATTATTTTAACCATTAGATTGAAAAGAATTAATGGTTAAGATTTGGAGTAAGTTATAATAACTTACTAGTAATTAATATTAACCATACGATTTAAAATCAAATGTCTCAGATTTCACTCAAATTTTAAGAGACAGTAATTAATAGATAGATTTTAGTTTAAATACATATCACATAAATGCATATCTGAACATTGATTTAAAATTGTATAGTTGTTATTAAAAGTTTTCTTTTGATACGTCTCTTTATATATACTCCAACCAAAGGAAGTATATATTCAACATTACAATATTAAAATTGAAATAGTATGTAAACATATTATAGCATATTCTAGCATATTAAGTAGATTATTCTTTAATATAATAATCCAATATAATTAATATTCTTTATTTAGCATATTAAGTAGATTATTCCTTAGAATAATCCTTTATAATTAATATCTTTACTGCATCTTTTTTTTAACGGAGTTCTTTATTGTATCATTGCCTTATACAACAGAATTTTTAAGGTACATTCACTCAACACACAAATTTGCAACAGAGATATACCGAATGTAACATTATTTACAAAAGAAATTTGCAATTTGCAATGCCTTTCATTTGCACTATGAATGAATTGGTGATAACTTGTCAGTGAACAATTATATGATCCCTTAAAGGGGTGGACTTTTGAAAATCCTAACCATCATCAATGAATGGGAGTGACTAATCTAAAAAATAATATAAAAAAAAATCAAAACCTATATGCTTTATGAGTGAGCCAAGCAATGAATTAGTGAGTTTTACTATGGTCATCAACACACTCCTCTAAAAACTGATTGAGCTGAGAAGTATACAATTTCGGGTCATTTCGAAAGTGGTCAACATGAGGTGAAGAGACAAAATTGCAAGCCCTCACATCATGTCCAGCCTTACGCTGTGCATCGACAAACGACTCCACTGAATCGGCCGGAATAACTCTGTCCGCAGAACTATACATGTATAATTGTGGACAACCTGGTTGCTTTGTAGATAACATGCTCAAAACATCAGAAAGCCTCCTGCATTTGGACAAGATTATCATAGTTAGGACCATTACTATTCATATGAGAAATTTCTACATAATGATTTGTTTTTCAATAGCTAATGCAAGATTTAGGAGTCATTACCTATTCACTGCAGGAAGATGCAGAACGACCTCGAAAAATTTCTTTAGTATTAAAAGCAAAGCTGCTTCTGTTGGTGCAGGTTTTAGAAAATCTTCATTGCTGCCGATTGATACTTTAATGCCAGTCTCATCGGTGGATACACGTCCTTTTGTAGCTACGCTATTCTTCTTGAGAAATGCGGCAGAGAAACCCGAGGCCCAGACCTGAAAAGATAATCAATAATCAAATAATTAACATCAGAATCTAGCATAAAAGTTTACCATTTTTCACAAAACCGGTTAACATTACGAGCTCTAGAGAATAAAATAAACAGCATTAGACACTATATGCACAACAAATGACAGTGTTCACCAAGTCTGAAAATCGCTAAAGCCTTTACCTGTGGATCGGGATTTGCAACAGGTGCAGAATCTACAATGCAGCCCCGAATCTTTCCCATCAAAGAAGGGTCTTGCTTTTGAAAACGTTCTAAAATAACACCATACCTGAAAACATGCAAACCAAAACACTCAAGCAACAGAAAAACGAAACCAAGGATAAACAAAAACACAAACAAAATTGTACTCACGTTAACCATCCGGTGTTACTGAAAGTATGAAAAACAAGATTCTTTTCATTCTCCTCTTCTAACCAATCGGCCAAGTGATCCACAAGCATGTGAACGTTTTGCTCCGCTTTTCCTCCAGGCTGATAACTCATTACTTCAGCCATCGGAAACGTAAAGGTAATGACATGATATCCCTTCGAAGTATACCATTCTGCATACTTCTTTAAATGTTTCTGCTTCGCACCTAACCATCCAAGCAAAACCACCACCGTCTTCGATTTCGCAGATAAACCACCAATAGTATTGGGTTCAGGCAAATGCCATTTATACATGAAATCATTAGTCAAACCAGACGCACCATTCGAGCAAGCGGACGACGACCTCAAAAACCTAGGTAATTCAGCCGAACGATACAAACTCTGAACAACCGGCGATGAACCAACCGAAGAAGAATTACACAAACTCAACCCCGAAACCGGAGCACGAAACCTCACATTCGGAACCGGAACCCGAATTTTGTTGACAAAATACAACTGAGCAAGTTTTGAATCAGAAATACTATTAACCAACAACAAATGTGATTCCTGCAAAGAGCTATAACTTGAAGAACATTCCAAATTGGAAGTGGAACAATCCCGAGACGACGATCCAAGGAACGAAAACTTATCAGACGCATCAGTAGAGAAAGATGCAACAGCAACCGCAGCAGCAGCCACAAGAGGTCTCTGAATTGGTCCAGAAAAATAACTCATTGCAGAAACCTTCAACCCTTAACCCTTAACAATATCACAACTATCAACAAACAAAAAACCGCTCCCTTATCTACAGAGAATAAAATTGGCAAGACCCAGAATGAAAATCAAGTGCAAAAACGAAAATTGCTTGCAAAGTTGAATGCTTTAAGGGTAAAGAAAAAGAAGCCAATACAGAAAAAATAAAGGGTTGATGAGGGTATAATTGGAATCCAAAAAATTAGGAGAAACGCAACAATTGATAAATAAAACGCAAAGGAAAGAATAATGATAAGAATATTCTATTGAATTGGTACCTGAATGTGAATGGGGGCTGTCAACGAAAACGACACAAGGACGATGTCGTTTTGAGAAGACAGCCCTGTTGGAAAAGCGTGTGAAGAAACAAACAAAGGAACAAACGAGGAATGCTTCACCAACCCAGAAACAAATTTGTTTTCTTTCTTTGTTTATGGATGGTTGGAATAAAAGGGAAGAGTTTAGGAATAGGTATTTTTCAAATTAAAAAAGGTAGTTATTTGGTTTTTTTTTTTTAACGTAAAAAATTGCGAGAATTTAGAAATTATTATTCCTATTATATGATAATAATATTTGGAATTTTGTTTATTTTTTGATTTATTTATTGTGATAAAGTGAATGGGGCAATTAATTTGATACACGCGTCTTTTGAACCGTCCAACGTGACGAATGTGAAGTCTGCTGTTGAGGTCCACCGAGTAACCGAAAAGTGTAAGGTTCCGAATAAATGGGGTACTGGAAAGACGATTTTACCCTTATAAAACATGCTAGTGGTAATTGATCCATAAATTTTTCAAAAGATGGACATTGCACCTTCTGGTCGGTGTTATGATTAATTTTTATTTTTATTTTTATTTATTGATTTATTAATTGAATACAATTTAAAGTCTTAAATATGAAGTTTGATCATTAATCGTTAGTTGGTTTAGTGGTGATTGATCTTGAATTTGGTAGGGAGTACTATGGTTTGATCCCTCTCAAAATTTAGTGGTAATATATTTTATGTATTTTTGGTTTTTATTTTTATTTTTCTACTCAAAATTCAGGAAAAAAAAACTCAGTTTTGATAATGTTATTAGTGTTAAAAAGCCTGATCAACTCTTAATAATTTATATATGATATTAATAAAAGGGTAAATTAGAAATATATTTTTAGGCTTGGGAACAACTTCTCTACCCATCATAAAAAGTTGGGTAATGTATCTTCAACCAATTACAAGTTTTCATTTAATTTTAACACATTTAATTAATTATAAAATAGTATAATTTTTTGTTGTTTCCAAAAAAATTTACATTAAGGTAACTTTACCCAACTTTTAAAGTTGGGTAGATAAGAATTCACCTTGAATAAAATAAGTACCTACCTCTCAAATTAATTATTTTCAAAATTCAGAATTAAAAAAAAGCCCTGAGAAAATAAAAGGTAGCATTGAATTCAAATTTCAAAATCACTTAAAAGATAAAAGATGGAGACTAAGATGACGTTTTTCCATTCTTTTGCATATTGCATAGGTTGCCATGTCTGACCTTGTAATACAAAAATAGAAATAAAAACCAATAATATATATTAGTCAAACTACAAAGCGTCAAAGCCTCCTCTCCAACGTGTTCGGACTAAAAAACTTCCCACACAAAAAAGATGGTCCACGAAGTCACAAAGGCCCAAAGATAAGGGTATTTGTGTCCAAAGTGACATTAGGATGACGAAGAGTATAAGTAAGACCTAGCAAGCAGACTTGGGCCCTCCTTAAAGAAGAATCCTAATATGAACACACACACAAAAAGATGAAGAGAAAAGAATGATCGTTAGATAACAAAATAAATTATATCTTGTCGCTGGACAATATGAACATTCTTGATAAAGGCCAAAGAGAGAGAAACCCTAAGAGAATTTTTGTAAAAAAAAGGCTACATGCATCAAATCAGGTATATACAAAAATTCTCTTAATAGCTTTATACATGTTATCTTTAATGATCACTAACTTGAGCATTAAAGTATATCAAGTACCCCCTAGCATACCAAGACGCGCAGAAGACCACTCATCCATATGATCAAAATCAAACCATTATATGAAGAGACTTCATAACCGGAAGGAACATTGGCGGCGTTTGTGTGAATGTGAATAATTCGAACACCTTATCAAAACCTTCATGGAATGATGAAATCTGGGAAGAGACCAACTCGTATCCTCAACCGTCCCCGGTCCATGTCAACGGCGGTCGTAAGAGCTAACCCTTATCAAGAAGAGGGACTCATTGTTTCCTTTATGTTTTGAAGAATAAAATCTAACAACCTCAAAGACTCGAGATCCCTGCACCTCTCCTGAGTAAAAGAGAGGTTTTATCCCCTAATGTCACCTAGATAAATCCACCTAGGGAAGGCAATAAAATGGTTCTTAACAAACCCCTTGAAGGTTAGTTAGCCGATAGTGAAACGAACATGTTGTTGAGAAGTTTATTTGTGACAATAATAGACAATCAAAAATTTAGAAACCTGTAGAACGAAAAATTTTAAGATGTGTAACTTATTTGTTCTTACCATAAAGGATGAAGTCATGGCTTGGTTTAAAAGGCTTAGGAATGAATTTATCTAGTCATTGGGGGAACTTTATAGTCGTTGTTCACCATACTTTACAACTTCTAGGAGGCATCTTAAATCAGTGGATGGTTTGGGATCCATCATACAAGAAAAAGAAGATACGTTGAGATCCTAGATAGAGAGGACTAACAAAGAACTCATACTAATTAAAGGAAATAGTGATAAAATGAAGAATATTTGCTTAGTCTTAGACTGCAACCGATATCCAAATTTACTGAAAGTGTCATAATAAGTGACATATTTACGTTAAATTCGTTGGCACTTATTGACTTATTTTACTAAAAATCGAAACAAAATTCCCCAAATTTATCTATAAAAAGTAAGAAAATACATGTTTGGACTTTTCTTGTATGCGTTGATAAAAAAACAGATGGAAAAAATACCGGAAAACTACGATTCAGCAAGCAGAAATCAGGCCAAAGTAAAACCCCGAAGAAACAAGGCTTGTTAGGCCCAACATAGGCATGGTAGGCGCTGACATATTCATATGGCACAACCAGTTGTAACTATTTCATGGAAAAGCAAGAGTTAGCTCGCTAGTCGAAAGAGGTGATGCGTTGGGCGAGCAAATGCAGCCAAAGCCACGTGACAAACATGCAAGCATTTCTTGTTGAGGAAGAAAAGATGGCTGGGCAAAGTAGGTCAGAGCAAGGTAGGCATTCTAGTAGAGAAGGTGATGCGCCTATCAAGACGTAACCTTTTTTCCTATAAATAAGAGTTTTTAGTTTGATGTAAAGATTTTAGTGGATTGAGGTAGTACATGATTAGACTAGGTTCACTTTGGTGTACAATAAGATTATAAGAGAGGGAGTTTGAAGGAGGAAGCACTACTCAAGTGACAGGGCATATCTCACTTCCAAGACCGACTTCTCGAAGTTACTCGCGATTACTCTAACCATGAGAAAGCGTGGTTAAAATCTCTTTGTTGGGAATTATATGCAGTCATTATATTCATATACTAAATAGGCCACGATGCTCTATGTAATTCTACTCATGCTTTAGTATTGATGACAATTTAATCTTAATGATTTTTTAAGCTTTGCTATCTAAAATGTGTTTTCATGGTGTGACATAATATCAAAAGGTGCTTGTCATTACTAGATCCAAGATAATCATCTATTAGATACTAATGCCTAGAGATATGGTTAGGTTCAATATTCACACGTACTATAGTATGGATTGATGTGAAATCTTGCTGCTTTATAACAGTTGAAACTTAATATTATGTGTTGGTTAATAGTCTGATATATCAGCTATTGCGTAATGCACTGATCTCACAATGTTGAGACTGAAAGGAGATACGAATGAGAGCAACATGCGGTAATATTAGTAGCTAGGTAGATGGGCATATTAATGGCATATGGATGTGCATGATAAATACGTAATGAGAAAATCTATCCCTAGCAATTTTTCTCACTTTTAACATCGAAATATCCATTTTACTTTATGTTATATATAAAAGTTAATAAACTTAAATTATTAACATTTAACTTGTCAAAAACATGCGTTTCATAAATAAGAACATTACACCTTCTGGTCGGTGTTATAACTAATTTTTATTTATTTATTTAATTACTGATCATTTATACTGATATCTTTAAAAATTGATTTTTTATTTAGCCTAAATATCCTTTTTCGTCCCTTATCTTGTGTTCGGGGTCCAGTTTGATTCCTTAACATTTAAAAATACCGTTTTGATCCCTCAACTTTTCAAAATCTATCACGTTAGTCCTTTCCGTCCATTCTGTTAGTCAAAGTCAATTTATAAGACTATGCGGCACTAACATCCACTGCCACGTGGCTCAGGCGAATTTTGTCATTGATTAGTGACGGAAAAAACCGTCACTAAATTTTTTTCTGGGTTTTAATTATGTTCTTCATCTTCATTCCTAATTTTGGTCAAATTAAAAATGTTAGTAAAACTTAATCAAACAACACAATGTGAGCATATGAACGGGTGTACTAAGATACTGCAACCAGAGACCATTATATTGTCAAAATTAGAATCACATATAAAAAACAAAACATAAATTCTTAAGGATCTAAGAAATTACTAACTATAAATTTGTCTTTAAAAAATGTAGCAGTGATGTAGATCTTTCATCTTGAACAAGAAGAAACATCTTGAATATCACAAAATCACACACTAAAAAATAGAAAAAGTAAGAAGAAGTAGAAACATCTGGATGCATATCCATGGCGTTGCAAATCCATGGCGTTCATAATCAAATTTAACTTGATGCAGAAATTTTGGTTGAGGCTTTTGAAACTTTATAATAACAAGCATCATAGTGACTGTGCGGTGAGAGAAATTTTGGATTTGAGAAATTTTAGGGTTTTTTTTAGATTTATAAATTTATGGGTTATAAGAACATGTACCGTATTATTCTTTGTGTAATTTTAATCAGATTGAGACAATTAGGTGGGTGTTATCTTGAACTGATGGGTGTGAAGGATCTCACATTAGCTGATGTAAAAATTCATATGCAGGTTTGGATTTATTTTGTATCTATCTTGGTGAATGAAATTGTGAGACGGTAACCAATGAAGATGAAACAAAAGAAAAAGTAGTGAATGAATAAATGAGATTTTGAATGAAGATGAAAGAAAACGAAAATTGTCTATGAAGATGAGTGAATGAAATTTTGACACTCATCTACAATTTGAAAAATAATTTCAGATTTGAGATATTGAGAATTTTTGGGTTTGATGAAGGAGATGAATAACGATAATAAAAGATTCAAAAAATAGTTGTAATGGCCGATTTTTCGGAAGCTAAAATGGTAAAAAAAATTAAAGGTTATTCCTCAACACTAAATTGACGCCGTTAGTGAAATTTGAACGGAAAGGACTAATGTGATTCGTTTTGAAAAGTTAAGAGATCAAAACGGTCTTTTTAAAAGTTAAGGGATCAAACTGGACCCCGAATATAAGATATGAGACGAAAAGGGTATTTAGCCTTTTATTTATGATATAGTCTTATTTATATTTAATTTGACCAATAAAATAACGTTTTATTATTTGACTCGGGAAATTAAATTAATGCAATATAATTTACAATTTGCAACCATTTCAATTAAAATAAGATGGTACTCCACTATATTATTTTAATTAATTGCACTATTCATTGAACAACTCTTTAAAATATTTATATTGTATTAAATAAATTAAAATTCAATTGAATATAATTTAAAGTCTTAAATATGAAGTTTGATGTTATTATCTATAAAATATTTTACATATTTTTGGTTTAAAACCCTATGGTATTAAACTACATATTAGTAATGTATAAAGACCTTAGTAATATATAAAAGATGTTGGATTTGGTTGAAAATATATATGTTGAAGAAATCTCACATTGTTTAGTTTTGTGAAGGAAGAGAGAGTCTAAGGTTATATGTAAGATTCAAGTTCTTCGTTATAAGATGCAACAGTCAAAAACACTTTAACCTTGTATTTGATTTTCTTTATTCTCTTATGTTTTTGGAGGGTGTGTGTGTACTGGAGGCCTGGGTATTTGAGGGTATATTATGTGTTGTAACAATTTTCACATAGTGTTATTCTCTGGTTGTCTATTGACAACAGTCCTGGTTTTTTCTCCGATTTTGAAGTTTTCACGTTAATCTCCTATGTTGTTATTTTGTTCATCTTTTTTCTCTATGTTTGTTATTTTTTCCAACAATTGGTATCAGAGCTTCTGATTTGATATGGGGATAGGAGTTCTGAGTATGCTCTGTGGTTGCGGCTTTATTTGATCTTTTACATCAGAAAAGAAGGGTGGTGCTATGAAAGATTTGTCGAGTTGCAGTCATAAGTTTCGCTATGCAGTTTTTGGATTAGAGAAAATTGATGGAAGAATTATTTTTTTACTTGTGGAAAGTTCAAGTCAAAGATGCGTTGATAAAATTAAGAGTACACAAGGTGCAAGATTATGTCGGTGGTTGAAGAGCTTCTTACATCATAAGTTTTAGTTTTTAAAACTATGATTGTCGGTTAAGACAATGTGAAAATTCTTGAAGTGGTGTAGCTTCAAGTGACTATACTTTTTATGGTGGAGTATTATACCCATAATCTTCGAACTAAGGACACTTTAATTAAGGAAAAGCTTGTTGTACCACTAGGCCAGGCTCGGTTTTGTTGACTTAGTTTCCTTCTATAACTACTTATTTAAAGACTACAACCATTTTATATCGATCACCTTACAAAATCTTGACTATTATTTTTATTATTATTATTATTATTATTATTATTAGAATTTTGGAATAATAATAAAGAGTTAAAAGGTAGTGCACTGACAATGTAAAACTATTTTACACTGTCATCCAATAGGGAGTCATGAATGTCCCATGTCATTAAAGTTTTTTTAAAATAAAATAATATTTTAATTAGATGCATGGTGGTGATTGGTTGACAGTGTAAAAATATTTTACACTGTCAGTGCATAACCCCTTTTCTCAATAATAAATGGCTGCAATATTATTACTATTATTATTATTATTATTATTATTATTATTATTATTAGTATTATTACTTTTATTATTATTATTAATATCATTAGAATTGTGGAATAATAATAAATGGTTGTAGTATTATTAATATTATTATTAGTATTAGGCTAAATTACAGTCCCCCTATTTTAGTCAAGTCACGAAATCAATCCTCCTATTTTATTTTTAAACAGTTTTGGTCCCTCTTTTTTATTTTTGGTCAAAAAAAAGATGACATGTAATTTTTTTAAAAAATTGGCACGTTTTAAATGATGTGGACACTACCAACTCATTTACCCCATTTTACAAGTCATTTTCTTTTTCTTATATTTATTGATTTAACTTATAATAATTAAAAAACTAATAAATAATAAAATCAAAATCAAAAATCAAAATAATTAAAATAATAATTATTATAATATAATAATAATAATAAAAACAAAATATCATAATTTTAAGGAAAATTAATTGAAAGTAAAAATAATATTGTGTAATTGTTTTATTTTGGCAATCTATATAGGCCCACAACCTAAATTGACATTTATTCAGAATCTCAAATCATATATCACTATTAACCTCATATTAATTTTATTATTAACATATTATATTACGTTAATAATTATTTTTTCATATGATCACCATATGGAACTTAAAAACAAATCAAAATTGATAACTTCATACAGAAAATTATTTTTTCCAGTAGAGATGATAAGATCTCTGCACTACGTTTCAATCAAATTTCATTGTCAATGAATGGACACTCTTGTCAATATAGGTTTCTTCAATGATTTTTTTGGAAGTCTTGAATCCAAGATCAAATAATTTGCAGAAGCGATTTTCAAAGGTCTCTTTCTCTCTGCAGATTTCTTCGAGCATCCTTCAATGGCTTCATTGGAATCAAATCATTTACATAAGCAATTTCTGCATGCCCCTTTTCCTTTGCCAGATTTCTCGAGCATAAAAACACTTTGAGTTGCTTCGGATAAGTTTTCTCAGTTTATTCAACCATGGTAGAATCCAGGTCTGAATCTGAATCCCTAAATCTCAAATGCTTATTCCAAATCCAAATTCTTTATGCATAAAACTTAAATCTGAAACTCTAAATCTCAAATTCTAATTCCAATTTCAAATCCCTAAAACCCAAATCAAAATCTGAGATATATAAAGAATTACTTTAAAAAAAAGGAGATAATGGAAATAGAAAAGATAGTTAAAACAGAAAAGAATTGTTGAAGAAGAAGATAAAAAAAATTTCAGTGATGAGAGAGAGAATAAAGGTTGATGAGGAGTTTATCTTTTGCTTATCGCGTTCATGTTCTGTCTCCAGAAAACTTTTCACTTTAATTTTTAAATTTGATAAACATATTATTAATAAGTTTTAATTTATTTAATAAATAAACAAATTAATAAAATATCATGGAAAATGATTATTAATATTTATTATGCCAAGTCATCAACATATATGCCAAGTATTTAAAAAAACATTACACATCAGCATTTTTTAGTGAAAAATAAGTATGAAGGACTAAAAGTGTTAAAAAAATAAATGAGGGGACTGATTTCGTGAGTTGGACAAAATAGAGGGACCAAAACAGTAATTTAGCCTTAGTATTATTACTTTTATTATTATTATTATTATTATTATTATTATTATTATTATTATTATTATTATTAGTCTTATTATTTCTATTATAATTACTATTTTAATAATTAATAATAATAATAATAATAATTATTATTATTATTATTATTATTATTATTATTATTACTATTATTATTATTACTATTATTATTATTATTACTATTATTAACATTATTATTATTACTATTATTATTATTAGTATTACTAGAATTTGGAATAATAATAAATCGCTGCCGTATTATTACTATTATTATTATTAGTATTATTATTAGTATTATTACAATTATTATTATTAGTATTATTACTATTGTTATTTTTATTGTTATTTTTAGTATTATTATTATTATAGTATTATTATTATTAATATTATTACTATTTCTATTATTATTATTATTATTATTATAAGTATTATTGTTAGTAGTAGTATTATTAGAATTGTGGAATAATAATAAATGGCTACATTATTATTATTATTATTATTATTATTATTATTATTATTATTATTATTATTATTATTATTGAAGTAGTTAAATAAATAGCTGCAGAAGGAATGAAATTCAACAAAAATAAGCATGGCCTAGTGGTATTGCAAGTTTTTCTTTAACAAAGGTGTCCTTAGTTTGAATCTTGGTGATGAAAAAGGGTATTTTCTTCCTTTTTTCACTATATTATTTTTTCTCCGATTTTAGAATTTCCACATTAATATCTTGTGTTGTTATTTTATTCCTTTTTTCACTATATTATTTTAATTAATTATACTATTTATTGAACTGAACAACTAAAAGTATTTATATTGTATTAAATAAATTAAAAATTCAATTGAATATAATTTAAAGTCTTAAATATGAAGTTTGATCCGATATTAGCTATAAAATACTTTACATATTTTTGGTTAAAAACCCTATGGTATTAAACTTCATAGTAGTAATGTATTAAAACCTTAGTAATATATAAAAGCACCCTACAACTAAATGCAAACTCAAACCTAAAATGTAACATTAATATTGGTCTAAACTTGGGGTTTTGTTTCTTCTTCATCCTCCTCTATTTTAGGCGCCAAATAGAATCTCACATAACCCATCTCAGCAATCTTGTACTCAACAACAACTGGCATCTCATTTGACAGACTGATGGTAACCGAGCTTGATAGAGGGGTTGCCTTTGTAAAAGAGTTCATGTATCTCAGACCAAACCGCAACGCAACAGGCTCATTCATCTCTATCACCGTAGCTTCTTCAGGCTTGTCCACATTAGTATTCCCCCTGCAAACAATATTTGCACTTCCAATATCTCCTTTAGTGGAAAACTTAACACCCTCTTTAGAAACCGTAATCACAACAGTATCACCAATGGTGCTTAGATCTTTGCAAACCCTAGCGAACTCAGCAGATGGCATTCTAACAATGGCATGATATTCAGCCTCCGGAATTCCTAGGTGTTCGCCATCAATGTCCATCAGCTTCATCGTGAAGTCAGAAATCTTATCTTGCTTAGGGCTTTCAAACATGAAGGTCACGGTGTCGGTGTCGGTGTCACTGCCATCATCAGCCTTGATGGTAATGATATCATCATTCCCTGCGAACTTCAATATCTTAGCCATGTTGTTGAGATTCATTCCCATAGAGAGGTTACGGTCACATCGATAATGCTCAAAACCCTCCGGTTTTAGAAGAAGCGACACCAAAGCGACATGGCTAGAATCCATGGCTTGAAGGGAGAAACCAGTAGAAGAACAGTCGAAGTTTGCATCGTTCACCAACTCCTTGATCGATTCTAGAACTTTCTTGAGAAGTGAACCTTGGACTAGACGGAGTTCCAACATCTTGATGGCGGATATGAATGAATAGGGTTTTGACTTTTGACGGTTATGGTTTTGAAGGGAAAACCAAAATATATAGGTTTTCAAGTCAAGTGGCGCCTCAAACAAGTCTCAATGTAAATTGTAAACTATACAATAATGAAATATTATTACTTCATAATCTTGTCTTGAAATAATAATGGTATTTAACCGTTTATTTTAGTATTTAACAGTTTTTATTTTAAATTTCAGCTAATAATACAATCTTATTTAAAGATTTTTCAAATCAAAATTCTAATAATTTAAATCTTATTTAAATTTTACCAAAAATTAAATATTTTAAATTATTTAAAAGTATGTAAAATTAAATTAATAAGATTTAACAAGTCAAAAACATTTGTCTCGTATCAAAATTTTGTATTGTTCATAGGTGTGCCCAAATCCACACCGGTTCAAATAAAAATCACATATCGATATAAAAAAAATCGAAAACCGTAAAAATTATTTGATTCAGATTGACTTTTTAAAACCGAACAACGTGTATATAATTTTATACTAATTTATTTATTTTTAATATGATATGTTATTTAATTTTTTATTTGCCGCATAAAATTAGATCGGATCAGATTGAATTTCTTAATCAAATATACAAAATTGAACCGATAAATGAATCATTTTTTTTTAGATTGGATGACTTTTTAACTCAAAATCAATCCAAATCAAACTGTGAACACCCTAAATGTTTATATGATTTTTTATTTTACACTTTTAAATTAGTATCAAATTAAATTTATTTATTATTTAATAATTAATATATTTAATTTATATTTATTAAATACAAAAATGATTTGTCGAATTAAAAATATTTTTTTTAATAATAGTGATATCTTACCAATATTCATGTATTTTATAAGTAAATTTTATGTAAATAAAAATTAACGTGATTAATAAAAATATAATAATGTAACAATAAAATTTTAGGGTTAAATATATTTGTGTTACTCAAAAATATTTTATATTTCACATTTAGTTCCTCCAAAAAATTTATTCAAAAGTTTATCTTTCTAAAACTTTACATCCACACTTTTGGTTAGGGGTGGCAAAACGGGTCCGTCGGACCAATTTGCTCACCCGCCAAAAAATAGTGAATTGGTTTGGGATTTTGGGTCCGCCGCCCGCTAATGCATGTCTCGCCAAAACCCGCCGCCCGTCTAAGCTCGTCTCGCCAAAACCCGTCGCCTGCTAAAGTCTGTCTCACCTATTCGTTAAGTTCGTCTCGCCTTAAATCCGCTCTTTTTCAGTTAATTCCAGTAATTTAAATTCTTGATGGTTTTATTTTATACATTTATTTGTAAATATATGCAATATTTTTTAGGTAAAATTTGTTTAAAAAATGCTTTATAAAAAATTGTTCTAAAAAATAAGTGAACAGTTTAATTGATCGGTAAAAAAAACTATTAATCTATTAAAAAACTGAAAGAAAAATAAATAAAAAAATAGGCGGGAAGGACTTTTATGCCCATTTTACTTGGCGGACTTAAGGCGGAGGAAGCAGTCCGTTTTGCCACCCCTACTTTTGGTCCCTTACGTTATAATTGTCGTTAATTCAGTTGATATGTTGTAAACTGTTGATAATTCTATCGTTAAATTGTAAAAATTGTTGTTAAGTTACAAAAGGACCAAAAACATATTATCTATTTAGAACGAACACAAACATATTTAACCCAATTTTTTAATATAAAAAAGTGTATTTTATTATATTATTTAAAATAAAAGATAATTTACAGTTTATTTTTAACAGTCATAAATATTTTAAAATTTAGTTAAAAAATAGTTATTATTGAACTTTGTCCATTTGAAAATTTGATACTATCCACGTTGGTCATAAAGTGTATTAGAGATTGAATTTTCTCTCTCAAGGCGATTACCGGCTAGGCTCGATGTTTTTCGATTATGGTTACGATCAGTCTTTTTGGGAGGCCGTTTTCTTTGGCAAAGACTCAATCTAAGATGGTTTAAACTCCTAATCTTCGAATTAAGGACGTGATTGGATTGTTTTGAGCTAGATTTTGCTTTGTAGGGCTATGGCGCGGGGGCGAGGTAGGCCAAAGAACAAGCTGACTTCGCCATGGATTCTAGCTACTGTTTTTCAACAGAGTTCCAAGAAACACACACTTCAAGTCTTTTTAAAACCTCCTTTTAACTAACAAAACACATAAAATTGTTTTCAAGCCTTAGACAGTTGATTAAAAATCTATTAGCTTCATTAAAAGAAATTGTTTAACTATCTAATTGATTATATCTTAAAGCTAATCAACTAGAAGAAGAAAAATAGATTATTAAATTGATTATGATAGTGTCTTAATGGTTGATAATAATTCTCTATCCAAACTTTCCTAAATGGGCATAAATAATCAATTATTTGAGGTATGTAATAGATTAGATGAGTCAACTGGCCCATGAGGCATTTTCTTTTTGAGTCAATTCTTCTCATATATAAAGGAGGCGTCTCTCCTCTTCATTTTACACCAGAATTCGATTTTTCTCTAACTCTTATCATTTTATCTCTCTTCTCTCTCTCTCTCTCTCCAAAAAATATTTTTACCAATGTTGCCTTAGTGTCCTGTGAGTAAAAACTACTTTTGAGTTAGAACTTGTATTGGTGTCATGCCATTGTTGATACCTTCAAGAGTGTTATACTCTTGAAGAATAGAGTTTGGTTCTTAACATTAGTCTGAAAAAATTTAGTTCGCTTATTGAGATGAGTCTGTAAAATCTCTAATTGTTAGCTTAACCTGTAAAAAGGCTTTATTTTGGTTGGAGATAAGCAATTGTAAAATCTCTAGATATGATTGTATTAGAGGTTCGTTGGTATAACTTATGAAAGATCTCAAAAAGATCTCTTGCGGACATGAGTAGACCAACGTTCGACTGAACATGGATAAAGCATTATGGCATCTCTCTAACCATTGTCTTTTATTTTCTATCATTTACTATAGCGTCTTTACTTTCCACTACTTTTCACTTTAATCCTAATACTAATGCAATTTGTTGTTTAAATAATAATGTTAAGAGAAATGATAGGGATACTCTTTGATGATAGAGTAATTATAGGAGATATCAGTTTTATATAGCTTTATTATAGCTTTATTATAGGAGATTTACATACCCAAATTAACTAGGGTTGAGTTGTATATATTCCCATACTGTATTCTTGAAATCACAGCAAATACAATTAACGATACACTATTTTCCAATTCCCACCTCTGTTAAATACCTTCTGTTAATATGGTATACAAAGCATAGGTCATCGATCCCATTTTTTTTTTTGCAACAGCATACCTGCTTGTCTATCTGTCCCTGCTCTGTACAAACTCAGTCCTACATTACCCTGTTCATCTCTGCATCATGGAGCAAACTCAGATTGTTAAACCCATTACAACCACCTTGACCGGACCAAACTACAATCTTTGGGTTCAAGGAATGAAAAGCTTTCTGATCGGACGCAAGCTTTGGCGCATCGTCACCGGAGATGTCGTCAAGCCAACTCTAGAAAAAGATGAATCTGCTACAAAATTTGCTGAGCGCCTTGAGGATTGGGACAGTAAAAATCACCAGATCATCACGTGGATGCGCAACACATCTGTACCGGCTATTCACATTCAGTTTCATAACTATGATTCTGCAAAAGAAATTTGGGAGTTCTTGAAAAATCGCTATCAAACCACTGGACTTGCACACTATTATCAGTTATGGACCACACTTCACAATACCAAGCAAGAAAAAGGTCAATCAGTGAATGATTTTCTTGCTCAAGTCCAACCAATTTGGCACCAAATATCTCTGGCCAAAATCAGTGAAGACCATCTTCATCTCATTCAAGTCCTTATGGCTCTTCGGCCCGAATATGAAGCCGTACGAGCCTCACTGTTGCATCGAAATCCGCTTCCATCGTTGGACACTGCTATTCAAGAAATCATTTTTGAAGAAACACGTCTGAATCTAGACAAAACTCCTCAAATGGATGTTGCCCTTGCAACTACTCGATTCACACACCAGAAATCGAATCATCATCCTTGTAAGAATTTCCATCGCATCGGTCATATATTTGCTAACTGCCCTACTATAAAGTGTAGGTACTGCCATGGTATTGGTCACATTCTTGAACACTGTCCCACACGACCTCCAAAACAAAATCGTGGCTTCACCAAATCCAAGAATGTTCCAAATTCTGGATCTTCCTCCATCTCTGCTGCTGCCACTGAGGGTTCGACTGTCATTACTATGAGTGATATTGAAGCTTTAATCAAACAGGTTATGTCTTCCAACACCTCTTCTGCCATGTCTGCTACTCACGGTAATTCTCGTTGGTTTTTTGGTTCTGCATGTAGTAATCATATGACTACTGATATTAAATTATTGCCTTCTGCGACACTAGTCTCATCTCTGCCACCAATCCACACAGCCAGTGGCAATACAATGAACATCAGTCATACCGGTCGTGTATCCACCTCAAATCTCACCCTTCCTGATACATACTACATTCCTAACTTGAAACTTAATCTTATTTCTATTGGTCAATTGTGTGAACAAGAACTTAATGTCTATTTTTCTCCCTCTGGTGTTCAGGTACAGGATCCACAAACGAAGCAGATCATTGGGACGGGTCGCAGGGTGGGTCGGTTATTTGAGCTACAATCTCTTCACCTTCCTAAAGATCACATCTCTGCTGCTACTATGAATACTCCAATTCATCAGTGGCATTTTCGACTCGGTCACGCCTCCGCAAGCAAAATTCAACCTCTAATATCTCGTGGGTTATTAGGATCCACAAAGTTTGAGTCTTTTGATTGTTTACATTGTAAACTTGCAAAACAACCTGCTTTATCCTTTAATCATAATTTTTCTATTTCAGACAGTCCTTTTGATTTGATCCATTCAGATATTTGGGGGCCTTCTCCCATTTCTTCAATAAATGGTTTTCGTTATTTTGTATTGTTTATTGACGATTTTTCTCGCTTTACATGGATATATTTTTTGAAAAATCGCTCTGAATTACCTCAAATTTACATTTCTTTTGCTCATATGGTAAAAACACAATTTTCTTGTGATATTAAGATTCTTCGCACAGATAATGCGATGGAATATCGTGAATCTTCCTTACTTCAGTTTCTCAGTCAGCAAGGCATTATGGTTCAACGTTCATGTCCTCACACCTCCCAACAAAATGGTCGGGCTGAACGAAAACACCGTCACATCCTTGACTCTGTTCGTGCTCTTCTCCTCTCAGCCTCATGTTCGGAGAAGTTTTCGGGGGAAGCAACTCTTAATGTTGTCTATACAATTAATCGACTTCCCACCATAAATCTTCAAAACTTATCCCCCTTTGAAAAATTGTTTGGTAAGTCTCCTGAATATTCCATTCTTAAACCTTTTGGATGTGCTTGTTTTGTTCTCTTGCAGCCTCATGAGCGCACCAAATTACAACCGCGTGCTCGCTTGTGTTGCTTTCTTGGTTATGGCACAGAACACAAAGGATATCGCTGTTGGGATCCAATCTCCAACAGATTGCGCATCTCACGTCATGTTACCTTTTGGGAAAACACCATGTTCTCCTCTTTTTCTACATTTCATCATTCTATTAGCACTGATTCATTTTATTTCACCGATCCCTCAGTTGAGTTGTTTCCAAACTCTAATGCAAATAACTCTAATGACCTTAATACTCGTCAGTCCTCACCTGCTCCTACTGAAATTGTTCCAGAGGTTGAGCTCAATACTAGTCCGCCCTCACCTGCTCCTACTGAACCTGTTCCGGATGTTGATATTGTACCTGCATCTCGTCATTCCACCCGAGTAAGTAATCCACCTTCTCGTCTTAATGATTACCATTGTTACTCTGCTATTAAAACTCTTCATGAGCCTTGTTCTTATCGAGAGGCAAGTACTAACCCCATTTGGCAGCAAGCTATGGCTGAAGAAATTCAAGCTTTAGAAAAGACACATACTTGGGAATTAGTTGATCTTCCTCCAGATAAGATTCCTATTGGATGCAAATGGATCTACAAAATTAAAACTCGCTCTGATGGAACTGTAGAACGCTATAAAGCTCGCCTAGTAGCCAAAGGGTACACTCAAGAGTATGGGATAGACTATGAAGAGACATTTGCTCCAGTAGCTCGAATAACATATGTCCGTAGCCTCTTGGCCATTGCTGCAGTTCGCAAATGGAAGTTGTTTCAGATGGATGTCAAAAATGCCTTCCTTCACGGTGATTTGACTGAGGAAGTATATATGCACCCTCCTCCAGGTTATCATTCTCCTCATAAGGTCTGTAAGCTTCAAAAAGCCTTATATGGGTTGAAACAAGCTCCTAGAGCTTGGTTTGCCAAGTTCAGTTCTACTCTAACACAGTTTGGTTTTATCTCTAGTCCACATGATTCTGCTTTATTCACTCGAAGAAGTGATAGTGGTATTGTAATTCTGCTTCTTTACGTAGATGATATGATCATAACCGGAGATGACAAGACTGGAATCTCAGCATTACAACAATATCTCAGTCAACATTTTGAAATGAAAGACCTTGGTTCCCTTAGTTATTTTTTGGGGCTTGAAGTTTCCCAAGACTCAGAAGGCTATTATCTTTCCCAGGCCAAGTATGCCTCTGACTTGCTTTCTCGAGCAGGCATCACAGACTGCAAGACTGAATTGACACCATTGGAAGTCAACTGCAAACTCACACCACTTGATGGTTCTCCTCTTGAAGATGCCACCCTGTATCGATAACTTGTTGGTAGTCTTGTTTACCTGACTGTCACTCGCCCTGACATTGCATATGCTGTTCATAAAGTCAGTCAATTTATGGCTGCTCCTCGGTCATCTCATTTCTCTGCAGTTCTTCGTATTATTCGCTATGTTAAAGGTACTCTTTTTCATGGCTTACGCTTCTCTGCCAATTCATCATTGGTCCTATTTGGATACTCTGATGCAGATTAGGCAGGTGACCCCATCGATCGTCGCTCAACAACAGGGTATTGTTTCTTCTTAGGAAGCTCTCTTCTTTCCTGGCGTAGCAAAAAGCAAATAGTTGTTGCCCGATCAAGCACAGAATCTGAATATCGTGCTCTTGCTGATGCTACTTCTGAGTTACTTTGGTTACGATGGTTGTTAAATGATATGGGCGTTACACAATCTTCTGCTATTATGCTTCATTGTGATAATAGAAGTGCTATCCAAATTTCCCATAATGATGTTTTTCATGAACGCACAAAACACATTGAAATTGATTGTCACCTTGTACGCCATCATATTACTAATGGTACCATACGGTTGATTTCTATTCCTTCTGTGGATCAACCGGCTGATATTTTCACCAAAAGACATAATCCGAAGCGCTTCAAAGATTTATCAAGCAAACTCCAGTTGGCATCCACCATACCAACTAGAGTTTGAGGGAGGGTGTTAAGAGAAATTATAGGGATACTCTTTGATGATAGAGTAATTATAGGAGATATCAGTTTTATATAGCTTTATTATAGCTTTATTATAGGAGATTTACATACCCAAATTAACTAGGGTTGAGTTGTATATATTCCCATACTGTATTCTTGAAATCACAGCAAATACAATTAACGATACACTATTTTCCAATTCCCACCTCTGTTAAATACCTTCTGTTAATAGTTGTTTAAATAATAATAATAACTTAAATTTAATCACAAAATTTCAATATGACAACTCAACTCCTCTTCTTGTGTTTGAAGAACATATGATAGTCAAATGGTCTAGAAGATAGTTGAATAGACCATTCCCTAAAGACCAATTTCAAAAAACGTTTATGTATCATGCATCAAAAATGTCGTGTTTTAAGTTTTCTAACTTGTAATTCAAGGCACACATATTTTAACTCTTAACTAACTTATGCATGATCAAAACACAATGAAATGAATCAAATCTTACTTATTGAATGTAAGGAGTGACACAAGGTACAATCTATAACGAATGATCAAATTACAACCAAATTAATCAAAGCAATAACTTAAATTACAACAAATCAAAAAATGTTTTAAGAACATCAAAACACAGATGAAAACGAGCGAGCATAACATTTTTACAATTCACAATTTCAACAAGAGCCCAAAGATAAGAATATTTGTGTCCAAAGTGGCGTTAGGATGATGATGTTAAGGGGGGCTTTGAAAAATAAGAAGAATTTGGTGAAAAGGATAAAAAGATTTTGGGTAGGAGGGTTTTGGAGGGTTTGAGTTTATTTATAATACCAAAAACCCCATAAAATGGGGAAACTCAAAAATTGTATTGAAGGAGGGTTTTGAAGGGCTTACATAAATTTTCCAAATATCTTTTAGGTTGTTATAGTATTCTGAAAATTAAAAATTTAGTAATGATAATGACTCTTTTATCATTCTAAACAAAATCAATTTTTCAAAAAATGTCATATATTTTTCTATATTTTTTTAAAATTTCATTTTTGGAAGCCCTCCCCTCCCCTCTAAACTCCCAAACATAGCCTTAAGGAGTGGAAAACCGTGGGAAAAGACCAACTTGTAACCTTAATCGTCGTCGATCCATAGGAAGTGCACTCGTAAGAGCAAATCCGCATGAAGTAGAGAGTCTCACTACCTCTTCCTCAGTTTGAAGAATAAGTACATACTTGTAACCTCAATCGTCGTCGATCCATAGGAAGTGCACTCGTAAAAGCAAATCCGCATGAAGTAGAGAGCCTCACTACTTCTTCCTCAATTCTGGAGAATCATATCCAACAACCCCACGAAGAGTAGGATATATGGACCAAGGTCTGTAAACAACCCGTTTAACCCACGACCCACACGATTTTTGGACCATTTTTTAGCCATTTAAATTGTCTCGTGTAGGTTTGACCGTGGATTATGAGAGTTTAATCCACATATTTATGGATTTCTTCGTAACAGTTTAATTGTCACTAATTCAATAGTTCGTGAATTAATCAGTTTCAAGGTTGGATACCAAACAACAACAACAACAACAATCAAACTTTATCCCACATTGAGATGGGCTATGGAAACCAATTTTTTTTTTTTAAAAGTAGAATTGAACTCAAACTTCAACATCACTTAAAAAATGGAGATTAGAGTGGATAGACTATATAACAAAGGGCCATCAGCAAGAATCATTATATATTTATATTTTAATAAAAAAAATAGATTGGATGATAGGGTCATATATATATGAACTATACAAATTAAAATGATATTAAAAAGTTGAAGAGATTGACCTGAAAACATCTTCATGCAGCCATGCTTGTTAGGTAAAAGTAAAATAGATAAAAGGCTAATTTACCAGACATAGTTCCTCCAAAGTAAGCACAATTACTTTCAGAGAGTAACCTAAGATTAATACATCTCAATTATTAATAAGAAAATCAATATCTGATATTTTAATCCATTCATAGTTTGTCATGCATGTAGAGGTAACATCAACTATTGATTTATTTGCAAACAATTGATCTCATTATACCATTAAAGTTCTAAATCTAATAGCTAAATAAATCCTAATTTAAAGTGATAATGTAACCGGAAGCAATCAAACTATACCATGGTTTACCTGAAATTTGACTGAATTTGGTGGTACAAGTAAAAGACCAGATATCAAATTATGCTTCATTAAGCCTGCTCCAGAAATGATGCACCCACATTCAAGGAATAACATTCTTGATGTGTTCCTATCAATCGGACAGAATGCTTCAAAACCATTATTGTCCCCATGAATAATCCCCACTTTTTCCACCGGATTTATGTTTCAGTCTTATATCCGTAATTGTTATACCTTTTGAAGCAGCTTTGCACATATCATAAACCGTTAAGCCAGCAATTGACACTGCTGTCATTGCTTCCATCTCAACCCCAGTTTTTCCCATTGAAGCAGCTTCCCCTTCTATTGTTACACTAAAGTCCTCATGATTCAATCTCAAATCAACTTGCACGTGCGAAAGACCTATGTTATGGCACAACGGAATCAAGTTACTAGTTTGTTTTGCAGCAGTTATGCCAGCAATCTTCGCTACCGTAAGCACGTCTCCTTTTGCCATCTGATTGGCTGATACCAAATCAAACACCTTCTTTCCAAGAACTACTTTGCAAACAGCAGTGGCGGTTCTCTTACTACTTTCTTTCGGAGACACATCCACCATTTGAGCTTCTCCTGAATTTCCAGTATGAGTCAATTCAAAAGAACTTTTAGTTTCACCTATGCTTCGAGATGGCACATGAGGTTCGCTACTCGCAGGACTATTGCTTACAGAGGTAGGTAGTTCATCTGGTGGAAGTTCCCCAAATACAGATTCCATTTCCTGAAACAAAATAAGCAATTTAACATTGATTACGATAATTTTACTAGAATATCTTAGCACAAATAAGTTAGTAATAGTGAACTTCAAAATAAAAAATCACACCAAAATTTGGTTAGATATTACTCACTTCACGAATACTTAACTATGAAGTCCAGACACTAGAAACAAATGACATCGACACTGACACGTGGACATCAGTAATAATTTTAAAAAATTAATTAATTAAACGCAATCAAGTGTTGATGTCAGTTTTGGACACGACACTCACACGGACACACTGCTTAGTGTACCTTATTGAGTTCTTGAATGGAACTTGCATAGTCATGGATAACAGAAGAGCTGAGGAACCTTTTCGATAGAGGAAATGCAGCACCAATTCTTCTAAGAAACATTCTGTTAATTGTTCTATAAATGTAAGAAAAGGAAAATTAATCAAAATGCAATTGCTGATATTCAATTCAATTTCCACAATACATCCTTGGAAACTGAATTGTAAACAAATTCTGAAATCATAAAACAAAAGTTATACAAATTGGATAAAAAAAAATTCAGCAAGTAAACAATGCTGGCAGTGGAAACTATGGTTTTAGATTACAAATCAGAAAGAATTGCATAATCGGAAGAACAAAAAGAAGAAGAAAACGTTACCTGGTGGTTGCAACGGTGTTTCGCCGGTGTTGAACGGAGGTGGTTGTGTTTTGCCCCTTCTCTTGTCGTTGCGGTAAAATTTGAGTGAGTTAACTCAACTGGATAGGCAAAGACGCTCGGAGGTCAATTAAGTAAAAAAAAAAATGGATACTTTGTTTTCTATTTACACCCCCTGCATCCCACTTGCACCATATGGCGCAAATTATTTAAATTTTAAATACACTTATGACCTAACTCAGATTATTAAATTTTCATTTGCTATAACTCAGAAGATTTAAATTTTTATTTGCTACTTTGTGAAAATCTAACTTATGTTATATATACAAACTATTAATAATACAAACAAGTATTTTAAAGGTATTGTTTAGAAAATTCAAAGAATTTTTTTATTAAAACTTGTGTTTTTATTACATTGAAAAGAAATTATTTAACTTTTATGATTAATTCACTTGTTTGAAAATCTTAATAATATACTTAAGATACTTGTTATCGAGATTTTATTTTTCAAAACTTTTTTTTAGTCTAATCCGAAATTAGATATTATAAAGTTGACAATATGGGACACAACAAAACTAGGTTGTACAAGAACACGTTAGTGTTGACTGCAAACTCTAACTCGGTTCCTAAATTGTTGTTGGAATTTTATTCATCTCTTGGGATTTTACCGTACTTACAAAAGAATTGCTGCAAATTTGTTTTGATTTGGAATGAAGAAACAAATTGTGCTATTTGTTCAAGCTTGTGATGTTTGCCAAATCTGAAGGTTATGAAGCAGTGATGGTAGCAGTTGATAAGTTGTCCCAATATAGCATTTGTATTCAGCTAAAACTTTTGTTGAGGTGTTTGGTAAGGAAATCATAAGATTGCATAGAATTCCAATGTCAATTGTGCCAACTGAAATATCATTTGATCGTGCTGGTAACATGCATGAAAAATCAAGTCCATCGCCATCGAACCGATAGTGAGTTTGCTGTGGGTGATTAGGTATTTTCGAAGCTCTGACCACATGTGTAGGCGAGTGTGGAGGTGAGAATTAATTCAAAACTCGCTCCATGCTATTATGGCCCATACCAAGTGATTGAGAGAATTGTAGTTGTTGCTTATAAGCTCAAACTGCCAAACGCTGCACAAATCCATCCAGTTTTTGATTACTCTCTACTTAAGAAAGCTATTGGGAATTATGAAGTTGAAAAAGATTTGCTTACTGGTTTGGAAGGGGAGTCAGGAGGATTGCGGGAACCTGTTGAGGTGCTTGCTGACAGGAAAATTACCAAGGCAAGGGATATTGTGAAACAACTTCTGTTACGTTGAACAGTAAACCAGTTGATGAAGCAACTTGGGAAGACGAGTTCGTTATGCGAAGCCAATTTCCTATGTTTCGACTTGAGGACAAGTATGTTTCTCCATAAGGAGTATTGATAGAATCACAAGACCGAAAGATAAGAATTTCATTCATCCATAAGGTATAATTTATAATCACTTATATCAGCTCTAAGACTTAGAATTTCTATATGGGACAGATAAGATAAGAATCATCTGTAATTAAGTAGATTAAGAATTTAAATAGAAACATGATCTAAACTGAATCAAGTGCTTGAATCGCCAAATTCAATATGCAAGTACTGCAAATTGTGAGTACCAAAAATATCACTCTGACCTCCGTAATCTGTTTCTATATGCACAAACTTGCTGTCAATAATTACCCTACATAGCATAACATTTTCTTGACCAAGTAAAAGTGAACACTTCTCATATAAACCTTCCTTTGGTGCTAGATTCAATAAGCATGATTTAGGAGCAGACACCTTATACTGGCCAAAGCTGAACTTTTCTCGGTCAGTGCTTAGTAATACGAGACGATGCGGTCTACCCAAAAGCTCCGAGACATACCTCACATCTCCTACAGCAAGGGCTTCGCGGACGCGAGTAGATGAGACCTGTCCCCTCTCTTTGGAACCAGTACTGGAATTTATATTTGCAGAGTATTGGTTCTTGTCCATGACAGATTTTATTATGTAAGCTTCCATTCCATACTCCTCACACAGCTTTACTAACTCCAATGCATCTCCAGCGGCTTTATATCCAAATCGGTAGTTCTCGCCTGCAAGAATTTCCAGTAAACATCTATTACTGTTTATATGAGATGAAATTGGTAATAGAATAAACCATGCTAATGTTCCTATTCCGGAAAAATAGAAAATACCAACAGATTATGATGATGTAAACGGGTATGGTGTAACTTGAGAAGATAAAAGGAAAACCGGTGCAACTTATTTACCTGCAACAACTCCGCGCACTTTAAGTTCTTTGGATAACTTCTCAACAAACTGCTGTGGACTGAGATGCCTAACACTTGAAAACTCTATCTGAAACTCTTCTGGGACTGTGTTACTACAATGTGGAATCCAAGATGATAGAACACGTTTTCGGTCACATTTAGCAACTATTGGAGCTCTGTTTGGGAAACATTTGACAAAGTACAAGGTGAATAAGAAAAAGATGATGGTGCCACAAAATCTTCAGCAACATAGAGAATCAAAATGAGTTAAGAGTTCATATATTTGCTAGAATTATGCCAATTCAAAAAGCTATTTTATCAACTATAAGATGGGAAAATGGTGCATATTAATATATAATCAATTACCCAAAAAACGATGACCAAATTTTTTTAAAAACATTATTCAATACTCGTAATCATAATTGTATTTCTTGAAGTAGATTGTTAGTAAAATATTGATTGCATAGGTACTCTTCCTGGAGTAAATTATATTGCAATACAACGGCGAATTTCCAATGAACTTCAGTTTTCAGGATTGTATAATAGATGTCTTAGTAACTCAACCTTAATGTGAGATTAAATTTACCCCTTCATACTCAATAGAGTGAAGGTGTTGGAGACTACATTGAAGGCAACTCAAATGCCACAGTTAGGCGGGAGGGGCAGACCGCAGTGAAAGCGGAACTTCCAACATACACCCTCATGCTCAAGCCCAATGAGCCTGAAGTGTGGATGCTACAATGAAGACAGACCAGCTACCGCTATTAGGAGGCTAGGGACGGACTGCAATAAAGACACAAACCCCTACCTTGTGGCAAAAGACCGTAGAGTTTCTTGCTATGATATCATAATAACAGGCTCCATCTAAGTTTATATTTAATCAATATTTTCCTACCATATGTTTATGAAGTGGCGTAATAATAAATGAAGGGTTACTAATCTGAAGCTCAAATTACAAAAGAAGAGTTACTAATCCTTTTAATAATGTGTATACATGTGATCTACACTTTATTACATTCTATTAATGATATCATACAGCAAAATGAGGAGCATTAGCATGAGCTCAGTGCATAGCAGTGGCTCAGTGCATCAGGGGCAGGGCAAATCTACAAATTTTAGTCTCAAAAGAAAACTTTTCTCATATTCATAAACGAAAGCAAGAGTCAAACACATTTTCCAGGCATATGAAAAAATAGTATAATAAACCTCATAATGGGCTTGATAATGGCATATACTGTGTCATACCTATTTTCCCAACCAAGTACCTTTGCCATGCCAACAAATGATAAAAGAAATGGAGGTCCAGCCCTTGATGCTTGAATTGCAAGTTCTCGATGACCTATGTGCAGAGCATCAAACTTTCCCAATGCTACAACTCCACCTGGCAGTAACATTATAGCATCAGTATTAGAACTATATAACATACAATGATAACTTCCAAAGTAAAAATACACCATTTTGCAAATGTTATTCTGTACTAGTTCCCTGAACCACACAAGCAAGTGATACAAGCAAGTGATACTAGTTTCACAAATAAAGCAAAAAATCTGCATACATTAAGTTGAGAGTAAAAATAGACCATAAACAACAAACAACAACCAAGCCTTATTCCACTAAATGTGGTCGGATACATGGATCAATTTTCGCCATAATATTCTATCCAGGATCATGTTACTATCCAAATCATTAATCTCGAGATCTTTCTTAATAACCTCTCTTATATTCTTTCTAGGTCTTCCTCTTCCTCTAGTTGTTTGACTTATCTCCATCTCGTCTACTCTCCTTACTACAAAATCTAGAGGTCTTCTCTCTACATGCCTAAACCACCTAAGTTTATTTTCCACCATCTTCTCTACTATAGGCGCTACCGCTACCCTAACACTCTCTCTAATATTTTCATTTCCAATGTTATTCTGTCTAGTCTTACCATACATCCAACCCAACATCCTCATCTCTACTACACTATTGCACAAAAAATCAAGGAACAAAGAAGACACTCAGCTAAAAAAGAAAAGAAATCAAACAACACGCCCTCCTCCTATGAGAAACTACAATGACAAACTTGATCAAAAATCAGTTCAGCAATATAATCACATTTCCCTCCAACCAAAATCGATACTCTTAAAATTGTCAATTGGCCGTTACATAATTGTACATAGATATAAATCATATGATAAAAAGGCAAAAGGTGAAAGAGAAAACAAACCTGCCACTGCAGATACTCCATCTGAAAGAATCTCACGTTCATCTTCTTGTTGGCTACAACAACAAAAATGAAACAGAATCAAAATTCAAAACCATAAACAGTATATCATATTCTTAACTTCTTATTTCTTCCACAATTTTCAAACACATCTTAAATTTCATCTGAATCATCATTATCAATTCTTATGAACCAAAGCTTGTGTTAGAAAATCACTTCAATTTTACTAAGGAAGCATATTAAGTACCTGAAACAATCGAACAGGAGAGGAATTTCTCCGGAAGACTTAGATGGAGTACTGGAAGAGTAGCATTTGTTGGACGGGATTCTGCTCCGGTTGCCGGCGGTTGTGGCGGCGATGCCATTAGTGAGGAAACAAGGTTTTGTAGGGCGTGGAGGGAAAGAGAGATGGAAAGTGTGAAATCTGAAGGCAACACCGAAGGGGTGAAAATGGAGTTCGCAATCTCGAAAATGATGCGAAATACGAGTTGCGCCAAACATTGCTCTGCATCTTCTGTGATTTTCTGGTTACTGGAACAAGGTAAAGGGATAATGGTAATTGGACCCAATTTATGGGTCGGGTCGGGTTACTGATAGAATAAATGGGACTATATTATTAGTAAAATGAAGTTTGCCATAAGTGAAAAACAAGTTTTTTTTTTACTGAAATTAAAAACAAGTTATTTCATGTCAAATCTAACTTATGTTTTGATAGATTTTCCTTTAATGCATTTTTTTTTCGGCACCCTAATAAATAATAATTTCATAGTTAAAGAGGTTTGACTTGAAGTAGTATTTGGATGAGTGATCTTCTGGGAAATTTCTCGGATACGTGTGAGTGAGGATAAAGCATGTTGAAAAGACTCATGTTGGTTTGTGGAGCTAGTAATCCTAAAAGCAATATGGAGTGTTACAATCTTCGTCACCACCAACGACACCACCTTCACTCTCAACAATCTCCTCACCGTTCCATTATTTAAAGTGTTTTAGGGTTGTTACAAATAGATGTAAAACGATGTTTTTGAATTTGGATCCAACGCCTTCCATTCATTCATCATCATCATCTTCTTCTTCTCTTTGCTCTTTTCTGTTGTTCTCGATTCACCATAATGGCCAAAGAAGCTAAGGGAGAGACTAAGCACACCGAAGATTCCAAACTTGATTCCGAACTTGCTAAAACTACATGATCATCGCAAGAAAACGAGAACGAAAAACCTAAATAAGCATAGTTTCTCCAAAGAAAAATGTGTCAAAACCTCAAATCTAATCTAATCTAATCTCGGTTGTTTGAATAAATTATACTTAATTGAGAATTTGTTTTATTTTTTTAAATTAATTTTGTAGGTTGGCTTATAGGTTGAAACATTTTCAGTTGGAACTGAGGTTTGTTGATTTTTTAATTTTTATTTATTGTTTTATAAGATGATATTTGGTTGGTGTTTTTTTGTTTTTCGGAATGCATTTTGTTGTGATTGCAGTGGGATGAATTGGATTTCTTGTATGATGTCAAATGAAATTTCTCTAATTTAGAAGTCAGTATTCGGCTCGCTTAGATTTATGTTGATAAGCAGTATATGAGTTTGAATGAAGTCAAGTGATTTTTTTGATGGAATTGCTAATAATATTTGTGGTTTGTGTGTATTTTTTTTGTCTTTAAAATGCATTTGAAGATGGTGGCTTGTTGTCTGGATAGTTTTATAGTCATGCAAGGCCCAAAGGAAAGAAAGGGAAGAAATCTCAAGTAAAGAAGGAGTGGAAATCCAAGAAAACTGCCACTTGTCTTAATCTCATACATCATAGAGTTTCCTCAAAGGAAGAATGGTATTTTGATAATGGATGTTCCGGACACATAATTGGAGAAAAGACATGTCTTAAAGAGTTCAAACACTACTCAAATAGCTATGTTACTTTTGGTGATGGAGCTAAAGGAAGAATCAAGGGGATATGCAAATTGGTCAGTCCAGGTTTCCCCTGCCTTGAGGATGTGCTTTTGGTAGAAGGTTTGACTGCAAATTTTATCAGCACCAGTCAATTATGTGATCAAGGTCTTAATGAGAAATTAAACAAGTCTGAATGTATTTTGGTGTTTTTATGTGAGTCTCTATGATTATTCATGATGTTTTGATGAATGTGATGTTTATGTGAGTTATTGTGAAGCATTTGATATAGATGATGTTTTAGTGATTTTTGGGGAAGTATTTGAATTATGTGATGTTTTGATGATTCATGTGATGTTGTGGTGATTTGTGATGACTTGATGAAGATGAGGTGTAATATGATGTTTTGGTGATTTATTTGATGATGTTGATGTGTTGGAGAATTATAGAGTACTTTAGATGATATATAATAATTAAGATAATTAGTTAATATTATATTAATTAGTAAAATAGAATAATATTGGTGTTAGAGATGATAAGGGTGAAATAGTAAATTGTAAGAGGTTAAGTTAGGGCAAAAAGAGAAAAGTCATATTAGGGGTCCTAGGGGTAAAAAGAGAAAAGAGGGAAGAGAGATTCATTTTGTACGGTCAAAGTTTAGAGAAGAGGCAAAGGGAGAGAGCTAGGGCACGAAGAACACGGAGGGATTCGTAGGGAGAACGCGACGAGAATCAAAGCTAACTACAATCAAAGGTAAGTGGAGTTTTTGTAAGAACAAGCATACACTCACAAATGAGTTTTTGATTCATGGCAAACATCACAAGCAACCAAATACAAAAGCATAAATGAATGACTCAAGACAATGGAAGATTATGAAGCTCAAATCACTCAGAAAATGGTATTGCATCTGTTAGGTCGACCAAGCAAAGCCCTATGTCGACTCAAAACCAGAGCAAACTCAGCAAAACTGACAAGGTCACTGTTAGGTCGGCCTACCCACACTCCCAGGTCGACCTAAACTGAAGGGATTTACACATGTCACTGTTAGGTCGACCTACCCACACTCCTAGGTCGACCTAAACTGAAGAAAAGTCACAAAAATGCATTTCAACTGACTTTAGGTCGACCTAAACCTTCAACAGGTCGACCTAACTGGAAACAACAGACTTTAGGTCGACCTAAACCTTCAACAGGTCAACCTAACTGACTTTAGGTCGACCTAAACCTTCAGCAAGTCAACCTAACAGATTTTAGGCCAACCTAACAGGTCAACCTAACTGGGACAATTTCAACTCTGCTTCTGTTAGGTCGACCTAAGCACTAAAGTAGGTCAACCTATTTGCTGAAAACTTCCCAAATTATGTGTTTTCTCTGCTCCAACATACCAGCAACTATATATATCATTTCATGTTAATTATTCATCAACACCAACAACTGAAAGATACACAAAGGCTTCTCATCTTCGTTCTTCGTCATTTCCAACACAATTAGACATAATCATTCTTGTGTTGAGGGTTAGTGATCGAGTTCGATAACGTCCATGGAACGGAATTGAAGATTCCTAGTGGGTGAAGATTTGTGGGGTTTTTGGTGAATAAAATCTGAGGGTTTTGTCCTCCAAGATAGGTGAATTTTGGGGGTTTTTATCAAGAAGGTTCATCAAGGATCCAGCTGAGTGTGAAGATTGAAGAACAAGTGTTCGAGCAATTCAAGACACTGCAGAAAGGGATCAAAGTGAAGCTCTTGGAAGACCTTAATCTGACTCAAGATTAAGGGGGAAGAAGATTCAAAGAATCGACAAATTTGGTTTATTGTTTATCGCTTTGTGTAAACTCGATTTTTTGAGGCGAACTGACTCCTTGCTATTTTTTGTTTTTTTGATTTTTTCTTATTTTTGCAAGAGTCGCCACCGACTTTTATTTTATCCAATTATATTAGGAAAGGCATAAAAGAACAGAAAAAAGACCTTTTGACAGATTTTGGGTTCGGGGGGTTGGTTATACAAAGGGAAGGTTTTAAGCACCCTTTGTATCCATGGTTATCCATGGGCTCTTAATTGCTTAGCTCACTTTTTAAATGCTTTATTGATTTGAAAATAGAAGAAGTGAAGATGGACAATAAGTCACATAGGTCTCTGAAGAGTTTCACCGGGAATAATGTCCTTCAAATACCAGATGAAAGTTTTGAAAATAGATGAGAAGTTTTGAAAATACGTTGTTTGAAAATGAAAGATGTTTGAGCAAGCAATTAGGAGTTACTTACTCTCAATTTATAAGATCCTTCCTATGCATTTAATACTTTTCTTAAATGATGGTATGATTAAAAAAAAGTAATAAGAGGGAAAACCATAGAGGTGCAAGTGTGCAAAGTGCTTTTTTTTTAAGTTTTATCTTGATTATTAATGTTTTAGCTCAAAGGTAAAAATATGGTCCAAGTGGACAAAAAGAAGACGACGGAAACATAAACAGTGCGTCCAAATGGACAAAGAAAAAATAGCGGAAGCATAAATAATATGTCCAAATGGACAAAGAGAAAATAGCGGAAACATAAATAATGTGTCCAAATGGACAAAGAAAAATAGCGGAAACATAAATAATATGTCCAAATGGACAAAGAGAAAATAGCGGAAACATAAATAATATGTCCAAATGGACAAAGAGAAAATAGCGGAAACATAAATAATATGTCCAAATGGACAAAGAAAAATAGCGGAAACATAAATAATATGTCCAAATGGACAAAGAAAAATAGCGGAAACATAAATAATATGTCCAAATGGACAAAGAAAAAATAGCGGAAACATAAATAATATGTCCAAATGGACAAAGAAAAAATAGCAGAAACATAAATAATATGTCTAAATGGACAAAGTGAAAATAGCATAAACATAAATAATAAATAATAAAATAAAGCATAAAGCAAGAAATATAAAGAACAATATAATAAAATGCGGAAATTAAAGTCAATTGTTAGTATGTTAGCACGTGAATCATCTTGAAGCTAGTCAAGTATATTCACGATGTTAGTGAAGATCGATGGTGAGTGAATGATGATCTCGGATTTAAAGTTAATGAAAATTTATCAGAAGCTTGATAGAATCATAGCGACTACACGATAAATTTCCAAAAGTCTTAAATCAACTGCATACAATCTCTGCCATATTTGATCTTTTATTCTGATTCGGGACAAAGGAAAAAGATAAGAAATAATATCAAATAATATACAAAAATAAATATAAAACAAATTAAACTTAATTCATTCTTTTTGTGATTTTTTGGAATTGATTTTAAGTTAATTAACAAGCTAATTAAACAAATAATTATACAAATAATTAAACTTAACAAGAAAAATATTATTTTATATGTCAAAAATTAGATTATAAAAAATATAAACCTAAATCTAGAAGGAAAATATTTTTGGAGTTTTTTGATTGGTTGAAAATAATTTAAAAAAGCAATATTTACATAATTACTAATTAATTAAGCAAAATAAATTAATTATGAAAAGAAATAAAATATTTTTATGTTAAAAATTAAATAAACATTTTATCAACTTAAAACTAAAATTAAAACATTTTTTTTTTGAGAAATTGAAAATATGCATAAATATGGAGTTTTTAATTCATGAACTCCTAACACTACTACATATTAAAAATTACATTGTACTTACTCTATGATGTCCCAAGAGTGCAATAGAGTAATTGAAATTGATTGAAGGTGGCTATTTGAATGAGTCTTGATTTTTACAAGTTTATTGAAACTTTTGAAAAATATAAAACTCTTAAGCTATGGCTTTGTTGTTGTTGTTATGCTCTCCCCTTTTTTTTCTCCTCTTGAATGAAGAAAATGAAGCTCTATTTATAGGCAAATGATTTGATCTTGAACCCTTGTAAGTTGGATTTTTCATGATTGATTTTGTGGAAAAAATATGATAATGGAATATTTTCAATGAGTGCATTTCTTAACCATGGTTAAAACACTCAAGTATTATTCTCTTCAATCTTGCAATAATATATTTAAGCATCTTGAATGGTCATTGTTTGCATCACATGAGCATCTTGGATAATATCTTTGAATTATCTCACTTTAATTAAACTTTAAATGAATAAAATTTAATTAAAATGAAATAAAAGTGTCATGAATCATGGATAGGTCGTGGATGCCCTTTAGACATATGGGAATCAAGATTGAATCACAAAAGAATTGGCCTTTTTGAAAAAGAATCAAGTTTTGGTCATTACTTATTTTATGCATAACTTGCTCATGACTTGAATCACATTAGTTTCCCCTTTTTCATTTGTACAATTTTCATATCATTCATTCTTTTTGCAAAACTTGCTCATGACTTGAATCACATTAGTTTCCCCTTTTTACCATAAATGTGAGGTGGCTTTCCATTGTGTGTATATATGTGAGTGACCGACATTTCTTGTTTTAACTGGATATTATTATGTTTAATCTTTCGTCTGTATTGATTTTGTGAATGCACGAAAGTGATCAAGGCACTTGTTTGATTTTGAGCGCAACTACCATAGCCAAATATCAATTCACCTTGTGAGTGTGTGACCATTAGTAACCCCCTTTGAGCCTTTTTGTCAATATCCATATTGTTTTTGCTTAATTCTTGTCTATGAGCGTTTGGTTTTCATTTGTGTATGGATGTTGGTTCTTTGTTTTCTTGAACCCTCAACTATGATTTATAGTTTGAATTTTTACCTTGCCTTAGAAAGTAGGGAGTATTCTTATTATGATGATAGTTGTATTCAAGTTGGGGAGAGGATGTTTGCTTACTTATATTGTGGTTGCTGTGAGGTTGTGAAAAGAAAAAAAGAAAAAAGAAGAAAAAAAATTGTGAAAAAGAAAGAAAAGAAAGAAAAGAAAAAGAAAGAAAAAAGAAAAAAAAATTGGAAAAAGAAAAGAACAAAAAGAGTTTGGAATAAGATTTGTGTTAATAAGTATTGTGTTTGGTGTGAAACATGTGGTTAAGGAAGAAGTTTGATTGAAATTCTTTTGTTTGAAACTTTGTGGAAGTAATTACTCCCTTAGGTTTATGCAAGTTTTTATTTTGATTAGCTTTAGGAATTATCACTTGTTTGTTAACCGAGCCACATTACAACCTTTAAAGCCCTTGTGATTCGTGTCGTTGCGTTTTCGATACTATTTTTGGATAAACACATAATTTTGTCTATTGTTTGCAAGTTTGTCGGTTGTGTGTCAAAGTCCTCACCTTTGGGTGTTTTTCATCTACCGATGAATTTTTGCTAGGCGTGATTCGTGATTGAGCTTGTTTTGTTTTAGAATGTTTTGTATGATTTTTGTACTTAGGATCCGTTTCATTTTCATGTTGTCGTTGTAGGATTGTGGTAAGTATTTACTTTGTTGGTACGTTTTTGTTTGAATCGTACAATTGTTTTGTTTTTCCAAATCTTGTTGATTCTTGATTCTTTGATTTTTACTTTTGCGATTTGAGTGTTTGGCCTTGTTTGAGGACAAACAAATTCAAGTTGGGGAGAGTTGTTAAGTGCCAAATTGTAGTTATTTTGTGTATGTAAATAGTGGCACTTATCGATACTTTTTGTTAATACCGTTTGAATAATTCCCCGTTTTGTGTATATTTGTATCGTTTATGTTTTGTTACGTTTTCATGTAAATATATACCGTTTGATAGTTTTGTTGTCTTTTTGTAGGTATTTATGCGTGTTCGAAGCTTTGAGGAATAAAGTGTCTAAGACACGGCGGCGAGCACGCGATTTTACCAATTCTTCGACAGACAAAGCTCAAAATAAGGATGATAAAAATCATCAATTTGGTTTCAATTTGTTCATTGTTAGATAGAGCATGGAATAAGCTTTCCAACGCTTCGAACCGGGCGCAAATCGGAGTTACGGTTCTCAAGATATGGCCAAAACAAGATTTCAATTTTCTGTTGAGCGGGCTAAGCGGGCTTGACCGCGCTAAGCGCGGTCTGTGAGCATTTTTGACAAGTTTGGCAGAAAGTTGGGCGCTTAGCGCGGATTTTTGGCGCTAAGCGCGGTCTGGCGGCTTAAGACCAATAAAAAACAGCCCGCTTAGCGCGGTGGGCGCGCTTAGCGCGGTCTGCGACTTCAGTTTTTGTATATATGTTGTAAAAACACATTTTTTAGGTTTTTTATCATCTCTTCTTGACAAGTTGAGCTCTGATCCATTTTTGGTAGTTTAGAGCTTGAGGAAACACCATTGGATGTTACACCATGTGGATTGATCATGGATTTGTCTCGATTCCATTGTACCGATGAGATCTTTCCGGATCATCTTCTCTCTTCCCTTTGTTTCATTCCAATGGTGGGTGTTGTATGTATATTTCTACTCTTATTGTATGTATATTTTTGGATCTTGGGATCGTTTATATATTTGCTTTACAAATCATCATTGTTGTTGTTCTTGATCTTTTTGCTTAAATGCTCTGGATTTATGTTGTTGCAGACATGGGCATCATAGATCTTGATTAGGAATGATAACTGTTAGTTTCTGGATTGCAGACATGGATTTAGGGCTAACAATCGTAGTGGGTATCGAGTTTAATGCCTCCGTGTTGTTTGTGTCGGTGGAGAAATCGCTGATGTGAATAGTGTGGTTGAGCTTTCGTCGGTGTTGCAGACATGGGCACCGATGTGGCGTCTCGATTGATGCCTAGTGATGTTGATGCGTATTGTGAATGTCGAGCGATAGATCTTTGGATTTAAGTATTAGACGGGTAGAACGAAATACAATTCCATAACTCTTTCTCTTAGACTATTGAGAATGTTTATCTGCTTTTATTTAATTTTCCCGCATTTACTTTCTGCACCCCAAATCATGAAACTTAGAACGCGAGATAGTCGAACGGCAGTTTTTCTCACCAATTTCTATGGACACGATAATTCCCGGATAAATATTTCCAAATCTTTTGTTGCTTGCCCTCTACCGCTTCAACAATTGTTATATAGGGAAAATATGAGGAATTATGATGATTTTGAGGCTGTACGTTGTTGGATTCGAGTGGAATAGAGTCTGTTTAGGTGCAGGAATTCGCAGCAGAAAATTCAGCACAAAACAGCTATACGTCGACTCGAAGAACACGGGGGGTCGACCTAAGCATATCCGAGGGAGACAGCCTCCACATTTGTCAGCGACGAGTCGGCCTAAGCAGGTTTTGCATCGACTCATCAATGCCAAAAACTTTGTATGCGTCGACCGGAGGGCCGACCTGAGCAGTCCCGACTGATATCCATTTTTTGGACAAATTTTTGTAAAGGCCATAACTTGAGTTTCCGGACTCCGATTGATGCTCCGTTCGAAGTTTTGGAAAGCTAACGCAATGAACTATGCCCTAATAGAATAAAATGATTCATAGGATGTAGCCCCCTAGTACTAGTATTAGTATTGAGTGATGAGACGATGTAGTGACAACATAGTAAGTAAGCTCTTTGCTATGAATTGACGTAACCACGTCATGATATAACTTTTTGTGTGATTTCTTATGATGATATGATTTTATCGTGATGATGATGTGTGTCTTCCTTATGACAATATGATGGGACCATGTGGTGATATACCAATATGTAATGCTTTCAATTTGTGAATTGATTTAACTATGCCTTGCCGTGACTTGATGTATGATCTATGATGAATTAATGATGTTATGATGATGTGTGTAATATGAAACACACAATGATGTACGATGATTTGATGATGTTATGATGATGCGTGTAATATGAAACATGTGATGATGTATGATCAATTGATGATGTTACGATGATGTGTGTAATATGAAGCTTGTGATGAAGTATGATGAATATGGTGAATTGATGATGTTATGATGATGTGTGTAATATGAAGTATGCAATTATTTATGATGAATGATAACGCGTTTTGACAAGTCGTGGTCGTATTTTATGTGGTGTTGTGCATCATGCATTCATAGCATTTGTAGGACTTTTGTCCAGTGAAGTTTGCATAGTATTTATCTAGTGATGTTGATACATTTTGATCCAAGGATGGCCTTAATCCCATAGTGTGGATTGATTGCAACTTGTGATGTGCTCCGGTTCCAAGTGAGAATCATTCCTATTGGTAGGGATCTTTAGAGATAATGATGACTAAGTCATCAGTGAAGTTTTGGTACCACATGCATGAGTCTTATGATGTTGTAGTTCATCATTTGTGGCATTGCATAATACTTGGAGTAAGTGATGTCTTTGATTTATTCTTGGAGTATGATTTTGTGTATGTTTTAAGTGATGCATTTGATTGATTCTTGGATTATGATGCTTTGACGTGAAGAACTGTCGAATGTTGTTACGTTATAGAATGTAGTAAATGATGTTATATTGTTGTTGTTCCTTGATATAAATATTATATTTATTCCTTATGTCTTTTATAATGATTATGATTTACTCACCCTTTCTGCTTGAAAATGTTGCCTCAAAACATGGGTAACTTGCAGGTGATCAAGTTTAGTGCAGAAAGCATAAGAGGTAGCTTCAGAGTGCGCTATTTAATTTTTTGTTGAATCTAGTGGGTCTTGCTCTAATATGTAACATTGGGGTTGGGATCGACTGATTGTGAACCTTGAGCATTTTGTTATTTTGAAGATTTTGTATTACTTATATAATCATGAAGTTATAAACATGAAGTTATAAACACGAAGTGTGATGCTTTTGTCGATGTTTGAACTACCTTTCATGATAATGATTAAATTATTAAGAAGTTTCTAAGAGATATGTATTCCGCTGCGAAGCTTGGAGTAATTTGATTAATTGCACTAAAGATGCTATTTATGTTTAAATGTTTCATAACCCGTGTTACGGATCAGGATTAATTGTTATATGAAATTATATGAAGATGTGACATCCTTGCTTTTGTTTTACGTTTATTTATTTATTAAAAATATTCGTGAAAATCGTGGAGTTTTAGCAGGGTGTTACATAAAACCCGATAATAGAACTCTGCAAGAAGCTACTAGAGTCATGTTGCATGTCAAGAATCTTCCTTACCATTTATGGGGTGAAGCTATGAACATTTCTTATTACATTCACAATAGAGTGGCCATCAGATCTGGAACCAAAGCTACTTTGTATGAACTTTGAAAAGGAATTCAGTACTACGTAAAACCCCATTCACAATAGTTGAAAAAGGGATATTATCACCGGATATATTCCTGGTTAAGAACCCATCACGTTCCTCTTAGGAGCAGACAATGTAGGTATGTTGTGTAAGTAGAGTACCACGCACCAGATTTGCTCACGGGGAATGTTCAAAGGTGTGAAGCTCTTTATTGCCTTACCTACCCTTTTGAATGATGACTTGTCCTTGTTGGAACAAGTTTGGTTCTACATCTATCTTTGAGTTTTGATGTTAAGAAAGTTTATTTTGTATGGAGAATATCAAAAGAAATCAAATTCTAATTATGGAGACGTCAAGCAATGATGAACTAGACTCTAAATAAAGCGCATATGAAATCTGATCTTGGCATAATTTGAAGATTTGCAAAATCTGAAGATGGGCAAAATCTGAAGAATTGCATAATCTAAAGATTAGCAAAATCTGAAGCAAGCAAACTTTGAACTGAAAACCCGCAAGTAAAACTAACGTCTAATCTCCATGTAACTGAAAAAATTAAAAAATATATATAGGAGGCGCCATTATAAATGGGGCCTCCTCTTTAATTTTATTTTTTTTAAACATGATTAGTTTGAAAAATATGGTGAAAGATCGGTTAGTTTGGTATTAAAATTCAAAAAAATTGGTTAGCTGAAAAAAATTCATGAATTTTGTTCCATCTTATTAATTTATTACTTAACTAATAAACAGTATGATTGTATGTTAAACCGATTTAACCTTAAAATCGGATATCTCGCCGATTCGTATATTAAACCAATTTTTAAAATATTCATATTACATGATAGCCCATTATAATGAATTTGCACTAAAATAATAGGAAAACAGTTTAAATTAAATATTCATCCAAATCCTATTGGAATAAAAAAACAAGTAGAACAAACAGGTATACTTCTTTTAAGCCATGAAAATTTTAGACCATAATTAATAATTAACATGCAATCCCTCGATCATAAAAGGCGAGGTGATAATATACACGAATTACAAGCCCCACTGTTGTGCAGAAATTTCAAATTTCTGATAAATAGAATAGCTAGCAGCAGCTAGCCTAATTACAATAAATAACTCATTCATCTTTGGACACTTACACTTCCTACTGCTATCTCATTCTTCTTTTTTTTTACTCTTGTATTTTCTTCATTTTTGATATATAGTTAGCAATGCCCTTAATACAGTGCATGGATCAAAGCCAAACCCAATAGTAAAAAAAAATCAACTCATCCTAGTACTGTTCCTTCTTCCCCACCACTTCTTCTTAGCTTTTTCTATTGATGAACCATCTTCACTTCCAAGTTTATTTAAAATAACCTTCGTTTCACGCAATCTGGTTGCATAGTCCTTTTTCCAACCTTCAAACATTTGTTTTAACCTTCTAAGCTCTCTGTCTGGGTTTAGGCTTGCTTCAATTTGACCAGATTTTACCTCAACCAAGAACTTGGCATCATCACCAAACACTTGACTCCTTTGCTCAAATTCTTCAGCCAACCGACTTATAACACTCAAACCAGCACTCATAGATCTTGTTCCACCACTGCTTTCCTGGCGTCTGTGGTTATTTCCAATATCCCAGCTGTATTCCCTGTCCTCACTTGCATTAACAGAAGCGTCTGAATTTCTATCGGAATCATCCATAGCAAGACTCTTCTTTGCAATGGAGAGGCTTGATTGTAAGGATCTCATTTGCTTCTGCCATACTTCTTCCATGGATTTCATTTTTAGTTCATATTCAGACCATCTGCTCTCGTACTGTTGAAGCCGTTGATGAAGGATGTCATTTTCCTCTTCTTTCTCTCTCAGGCCGGCTTCCGCCTTAAGCACCCTGCGCTGTAATTCAGCTAGGAAAGACGCCTTCACCAGAACCTCATCTGCCTCGTTAGTCTGTTTTAGAGTTCTTAATTTGTCAGTATCACAAAGATGTTGTATTTTTACTAGCAATCAGCAACAATAATTGTTTTGAAATATGGCTTCTGAATTAGAAAAGAAAATACCTTCATGCCTCCGGGTTTTAAAAATCCTATATCTCCTGAGCATCTTCTGACTAACCATCCCCGAATAACTGCAAAATATAGCAAAAAATATACATATAATTATGAATACTTGCCTATGAAAAACTTTGGGTCCAGGTGCAGCACCTATGCTAATTCATGGCCGACAATGATTTTCACATTTATAAAAGGACTTTAATTACATTTTCTCAAAGGAGGACAAACAACTTTTCAACATAATTTTGTGTGTACAGTCTTTAGAGAACAAACTAATCAGTGTTTAGAGAATTAAAAGCCCGTACATGATTGTATGACAACTGCAGCACCAGTGGTCATTTTCATTCTGTTTGTTGCATATCTTGTTTTCACGTGCTTCTGTATAATAACTGCCGCTCTGTGTCTCTGAAGCGAAGTTGCGAACCCTCTTCTGCTTTTCTCTCCTCTAATAACTGCATGGAAGGGCAAATAAGAAAAGCTCCCAGTGTGTTGCACTTCCCAAGGAATATGACAAGTCAAGAATTAGGTGGAGTAAAGAAAATACATGACTGAAGAGTAGTGATTCCTCTCCAAAGCTCCTTGCGAAGACAACGAGCTTGATAACCCCTGAAGCAACTTTGTACACGTAAAATGCCATGGAGGGTACGATTTCTAGTATCTTCGAGCACTCCAATCTGCAATCATGATCAATTTGAGCATAATAAATACACAGCTGAAGAGAGGAGTAATAAAAATTCAAGATTGGGCTAGGTGAATAAACTACTTGTACAGTTAAAAAGATACAGCGTGAAAGCATTTTCAACACTGGAAAGACATGGACCAGCTTATCAAACAAAAGAGGAGGCAAAGATGTGCCAAATAATTCTGTTGACTAGGCCGATGGTCTAAAAATATACTGAATAGTTCATTACAGTATCTTCATAAAGGAATCACAGGATCAAAACAGAACTAGAAGACTAATTCATTTGAAGCCTAAATCACTAAAGGCAGAAATTCTGTAACTTATTCAGTAAAAACTAATTCTCAAATCATAACCCTAACCAAAAATAATTTCAATTTCAACTTTATCGTTCCTTTTTAAACTTCCATACACTAATTTTCTTCACTGCACCAAACCTATGTAAGCTGAATAAAATGCCTAAAATAAATGTACAAGGAGATAGCCAGAGATTTTAGATCTAAAATAATTGATTCAATACACATTTAAATGGAAAACTGCAGGTACATAAGATCAGTACAACCGTGTTTATCATCACCACCACATCAATTTGAATTAAATAAAAAATAACTTGTAAGTAACACCATATAAACTTCTTATTACCTGCCCAGTTCGGAAGAATAATTTGGTGTAGCCAACTTGATACATCTCAGGCAAAATGTTAAACTGATGAAGAATAGCAACAGAAACACTAAGTGGATCCTGAGACGCATCATTTTCAAGGAGAAGAAAACCATATCTGATTCACCATTCCCAATACAATAAAGAGAGGTCAGAAACGTGCGAAAAAATGGGACTGGCTTGGAGAAGGGGAGGCTGAAAACAGATTAATCACTGTAGTTATTTCTTTGTTATACCTTTTCGCAAACTTTTGGTGAGACATTCTAGTGGGAAAGCCTGATCGGGATATTCTAACCACTTCTAGGACCCCACAACATCTCAACTGCTGCAGGACAAGTCCTTGCTCATATGATCCTGGTGATTGGAGATTATTGGGCTTAATGCAGCGAATAAAATGAGGTGTGGTACTCTCTAAACGCTGCATCAGTTGAAACAATTGTCCCTGGGTGCCATGCCAACAGAAAGATCTTATTAGGGCCAATCACAGAAATATATTATCAGTGTTAAAAACTTTAAATTTAGAGTTCATTAATTTAAATTCAACCATATTATATCAATATAATTAATAAACAGGAGAGTCTTGACACAATGGTGGGAGTTACTACTCATTGTTAGAATTATATATTCATAGATTGATAGAGAGAATTCTCAACTGAATCCTCTATTTTCTGTTTTGTATTTTTCTGATATGAATTACAAGTGGTGTGGTCTATTTATGGACTCACAGCTAACTAAATATGTCAGTTTCCTTGGAGTTAGTTTCCTAGATTCTAGGGATTAGTTAGAAACAGTTAGGCAAGGCAAGTAGCTAGTGCAGTAGTTACAGTAGGAATTATATTATATTAGTTTCTTTAATATCTCTTGCAAATCCAAGGTAAGACAGTCATGGTGGGAGCTTTATATCAAAAGCGCTCAATTAATTCATTTTAATGATTTTCTTCAAAGCTAAAAGAGTTGCATTTGGACAATTTATACCTCCTTTATGATTTAAAATATTTCATCTCATTAATATTTTTCACTTTAAAATACCTAGCAATGCTTCGACCTTCTAGTTTGTAGCAATTAAATTAAAAGAACTAATGGCTGAAAGGCCATCTCACACCTATCATTAGCGCCATTGATATTCAGACAAGGCCGTATTTATTTCTCCTAAAGAAGTTGCAAAAATTGCAAGGCTTGATGTGAGAGAATAATCTACTTAACCCTAATTCATGGTAGTATTAGTCAGCTAGTTGTAGCTATTAAGTTAACTATTTTTCAGTTACAACTGAATAACTAACTCTTAGCTGTCACTTCTGCATCTGTAATGAGGTCATTTGTCAACAAATGAGTGCTCTTTGACTTTGTAAAGTCACTAATCAGAAAATACATTTTCTCAGAACCAGAGGTTTTTCTTTTTCATTTTCTCTCAGTTTCTGTTTTGGAATACATGATTAAAGATGAATACTGTCAATAGCATACTAACAAACTTACACATTGAATGGTAAGACCAAAACATCAATTATCCAACTACTAGACCATTTCATGATAAGTTTTTGGAGAAAACTAAGGCTGTGGGTTTGTACCTTGAATTTTGTGGCAACACTAAGCTTTTGGGAATCTGCCCCACCTAACTTGTGCAAGGGACCAACTGCAGGCTTCTCAGACTGAGTAAGCATATAGGATGCAAATATCTGAGGAAGATGACATTTGCTTGAGGATAGAAGTTGGATGGAATCCACGTGCAATAGGTCCCTGTTCTTTTCTAAGAATGCAGTTGTATCATAAGTGACCTGATGGGAAGAACAAGTGAAACTATCCAATTGTCAGGTAACAAGCAAATTTAAATCAACAGGAAATAAGTAAACCTTAGTTTTTAAGAAAAACTATTGTATCTGGAGTTCAAAAATATCATGTATGAAAGCACAATCAAACTCAGTTATTACTAGCTTATAGTAAAAAAAAAAAATCACCGTTCGCATGTTAACTAAAATGGATCAAATATGAAATAATTTAGAGTTTTCTAACTCTAAATACTTAGTTCTACCACATTATAAAGCTCATGCCAGAATGAAACTTGAAATCCATTGTAATGTGAATCTTAGAACTGTTTACATCTTCAGGCAATTAACAAGCCCTACGAATAAATAGAAAGAAATGTATATCATAAAACCTTGATCAGCTTCATACCTCTCCTGCATAATGACGAACAGTAAAGGCTTTTTCCCGTTCTCCTTTGAAGCATGAATTAGAATTCAAATGCTGCTTAAGTTTGTTGGCAAATGTTAAATCCGTACCATTTGGAAAAGTGGATTCTTCGTCTAATAAGGATAGTAGCCCCAGTGGTTTCTGCACAATTTTCAAAAGTGAAGCCTCTAAGAAAATAATTTCAAATTTCTTATAGGATTTGGCATTTTCCCACAGCAAGGAAATAGTTAGTTCTAAAACCAATCACACAATATTAGGATTGAGGAGCCCAGCGAAAAAAGAAAAAGGAAAGAAATAGCTCCAGAGGAAGTTTTGCCAAGACATTTAGACAAAATCACATCCCAATTCCCAAATATGTAGTTCAATAGCAGAAAGAAACAACTAATGGAAGTATACCAAGTTATGAGGAAAGTTTAGAGTATATATATAAAAAACTTAGTAGAAGTAGAATCCTTATATAATGGCCATATGAAAGCAGGTGATGGTGTTGCGCATAATAAGACATGCTACTCAAACATTGTATAATGATGTATGCATCTACCCCAATTTTCAAATATTCAATCATGCATCAAAGTATGTAGGCTTTCAATTGGGAATAACTAAAAGTCCCACGTTGGCTAGAGATAAAGCCTAGATAAGGAACAGTTCTATACCTTTTCAAAAAGATTAAGGCAGTCTTGGTTGTCTTCAAATTCAACTTTAGCCCAATCAATGCCATCTTGGATATATTCCTGAAACAAATTTGTAAGCGCGAAATGTTTTTTATAGTGTTTAGCTTTCAGTGGTAAGCAAACCCTTTTTATTTTAACTTTATATGGAGGCAATACTTTCAATTTAAGAAGAAAAAAACAGTATGAAACTCCATGATGTTTTAGTTTTTACAGTATTGAAAAAACTTTATAAGCCAGAGCACAAAGAAACTTGAGGAGCAGAAAAAATGTTGAAGCAAGATGAGGGGATAATCATGAAGAGCTATGAATCCATAACAGAAAAATTGTTGGTTTGTTATTCAAATTTTTAACCAACTCACATTTGAATGAGAAAGTATGATACGTCTAATAGCAACATCATCTGATGTGATTTAAGCAGTCTGTTTCTATATGGTGCATACCTCCTGTTCCAACTTGAACAAATGACGATTGAAGTGTTGCTGTAATCTTTCATTTGCATAATTTATGCAGAACTGCTCAAAACTGTTCCTCTGTATAAAATGCACAGAATTCAGTGCAGAAAATATTTCACAATTTAAATAGTATAAAACACATATATGAAGAAAAGAAGAGTTCTGATTTAATATAACGTACATTGAATGACTCAAAGCCATAAATATCTAGGATACTGATAGATCTCCCAGTTCTTCTTTTGCCAACAGCTAGTGACTTGTTTATTTGTTCAACCAGCCAATCAAACAGACATGCATATATAGACTTCGCCAAAGCATCTCTTGCATCACTAGCCTACGTAATTAAAAAAACTTAACACGTAAGACAAGCCTAATGCATCAGTAGGGTGCACTGTTATGCTTACTATTTAAAATTTCAAATACCAAATGGGATTTCTTAGAAGGAAAACTGAATGAGGCAATGTTCATTACCCATCAAGTTTTCTTTCTAAAGTCCATTATCTTCTAAAACAAATTAAGCAAACTGGCATATGATAATTGCAAAATTCAATGCATATTTATGCAGCAAAGATTTTCCCTCCTAGGAAGTTGCACTTAGTCCCTCCATAGTCCTTAACAAAGGTAATTGTCAACACACAGTAGTCATTTTACCTGAGATAGCGTCAACTTCTGGACAATAATATCATTACCAACTTTCATTTTGCGAGTTGATAAAGTCAACTTCAGATCTTCAATGTCACAGCCAATCAACTTGGCAGTGCTGAACAGCCCTTTAAGAAATCAGGGAACAAAATTCTTTTTAATTGAGGTATAAATTAACTTATAAAGCATGAAAAAAAGCATCTAAAATATCTATGCAGCAGAAATTATGTATCAAGTGTAATATATCTAAGCAATAGCTATAGTTATCACCAAATGTAAGCATGCTCAAGTTTCAACATGATTCTTAAATCGTAACTTCATAAGAGCGGTAAATCAATGATTATCAATCAATAACCATATGAACAAATAAATAAAGAGGAAACCTTAGAAAACTGCCACTTTATCTCCAAACATGCATTTCCTCTTCACTAATTTACAAGGAAATTTTTTGAAAAAAGTAAAATGCTAAAAACTATTCCCATGTAAGAAAGATCTTGAGATTAACGAGTTAGATAGAAACATAGTCTTCAATAGAACATTGTGGCGTAATTTGATCCATGTAGCCAACCCCACTTAGTGGGATAAGGCTTGGTTGTTATTGTTGTTGTTGTATCCCAAACCCAAAGCACTAGACAGTTTTTGCAAAAGGATGTTTTATGGAAAAAATTTATGATTTATATTCCATCAATAGAAATTCTGGAAATTCTTACCCTCATCCTCAACAGCTTGAATATGATTTTCATTATCAATCACAGTAAATGATATGTTTCCCAACCATAACACTGCAGCAAGCATTGCAAATACATTCTCCTGATCTCCTTTGCTGATGTGGACAACATCTAGAGCATCCTGGTATTAAAAATTTCACGTGTGTGCCAAGCATCACACAAACCCGAAATAATTATAATCATACAATATAAACCTATATTGATGCAGATCATCATTAAGGAATAAGCAATGAAAAATAGAGTATACCGTGACTATGCGAAATTCTTCTGCATCATCAACACCAGTAATTGAATAACAATTGCTCTGCCTTAGATATTTATAGTCTTCCACACTTTGTAGATTTAGCTTCTCTGAGGAATAAAAAATGAAAATAAACAAATGTAAATCCACCATCCATCATATGTAATAATTACATTAGCAGAATAGAAGGTAAAGACATCCGACTACCCCTGAGAGATGGCGGTGCTCCAGCACATAGCTGATAAAATATATGATATGACCTTTCCCCTTCATTGCATTGGACTACTCTAGACTGTTCATATACCAAATAAAACTAACATCAATTGATATTGCATGAATATAATCTGGAATGTAACAATAGCACAGAAGATCGAATTACCTTTTCTAACAAAACTGTTCAAGATATGGTCATGCCAAGAGTATCACATAGATTCCACACATTGAGGCAAACATTTAACATGATTAGTTGGAAAGCTTTAGTAAAAGGAAGACACTTGGTATGAACTTTAATGAGGTAGTACACTTACATGTTTGAATATTAGCACAAGATATTTTTCCAGTTTCACTAAAGTGAATCTCAATGAGCTTTCCCTGTAACAGTCAATCCAATAAAAACAGCTTTCAGTATCAAAAGAGAACAAAATTGAAACCCTCGAGAACAGACCAACTAAAAGAATCAATACATATAGAACTAGTCAGGCTTACAAAACGACTTGAGTTGTCATTTCTCAATGTTTTTCCATTGCCAAAGGCTTCTAGTATTGGATTAGTCTTTAATATTTCATGCTCTATTCCACTTCCACCACCAAGGGCAGCCAAGTACTGCATTGCTATTTTTGCTGTCTCAGTCTTCCCTGCTCCACTCTCACCACTGAATATGTAGGTTATAAGAATTATTATAGGTCCCGGTTCAAATACTACTAAGGGGGAGTACACAAGGACAATGAAAACAAATTTGAGTTTGATAGTAATGACAAAATCATAAGGCAGCATAAAGAAACTTATGTTTATCAAGGTTAATATCCAAGAGTGGAAAATAAGAAGCTCGTCCTGAACTTTTATGAAACCAACAGAAAATGAATCTGTGGTAACAAAACAGATTCAGTTTAGGATATAAGAACATTTAACCACTCAAGCTGTAACTTATACTTTGATTGCTGTTTATTGCTCGGCTTAACCAGTCATTCATTCTTGACCTTAAAATACATTGACAAATCATTTCTTTTTCATATTTCCTGAAATATTTTTAGCCTAATCAATCACTTCATTCAAGAAAGTTGCAAGATGAAAGAATCTCAGATTGCATATATAATGAAATGCTTACTAAGGTCTTAAGAAACAAATTATAGTCAAGGATAAACACAATAAGCACGGCACATTTCAGTTCAAAATCTTAAGTAAAACTTTAGTGGACCCCACATGGGAGCCTTGCACACCGGAGTGGACCACTCATTAAACATGAAGTAGTAAAAAAATAAGACCAGTCTTCAGGTAATAATTGCACAAGTCGCAACTG